>NW_024376262.1:475000-548208 GCF_016808335.1 Panicum virgatum
CTAGCTTTCATTCTGATTCCTAAACAGATAAGATGAAAGGCACCTTTGATAAAGTACTAGACTATACTAGAGTATGAATCTAGTTTCAATGGCAGGGCCTCTATAGTAATAGTTTTAAGAATATTGTTATGTCTTTAGGTATATCCGGTGGACCATTGCGAGAAGCAAGGGCGGAATCCTCACCCGGGGGCAGAGGTGACTAGGAATCAATCGGAAAGAAACCGATGCGCCTTTAAGCTTTAACAGAAACCCTTAAGATATTGATACGGATCAGACCAGCCTATGCCAGTTCGAGTCTGAACAGTCGCTATCTTCTATTCCACTACAAGTTAGTACGTAGCAGAATGATCTCAACGGACCAAGGAGTTCATTCTTGAAAAGCAAAGCAAACCAAACCAAAGCAAAGAAGAAGGCAACTGAACCAAATACTAAGCTAAGCCATATCTCACTTACTAGTCAGCAAATACTATAGGGAAATACAGCTAGAATCAGTAGAATTGATAAATAGAATGTGCTTTCCCCGAGGATAAGATAAATAGAATGTGGTTTGCCCGAGGAAACGGATATCCGCCGTTAGCAGTTATAGGAAAAGATTCCCTTAGCCTTGATTAGCTTAGATCTGTGTATCCTTTTTATCTTTGGATGAAAGGAACCGGATACCTTTTTTCTTAGCCATCTTCATTACTTCCCTAAGAAATAGGTTAATTATAAAGTATATAGCCAGAGGAGGAAATACCTTATTTTCTTTCCAACCACAACAAACTAGATTTGATACGTCAATTTCTTTCGAGTCAGAAAGGGAGCTCATTAGTCCTAGACCAAATATAGTCAGACAAAGCTGCAGACAGGCAGGGAAAGATGCTATTATATTAGTATAAAGAAGGGGTGGGTCTATAAGCTTCACCAGAGAAAACCTGTCATCCACGTTAGAAAGGGTATAAATAGGGCTATAAGTAGGCCGTTTGTGCAATAAGGGCTGCTCACCTTTCCTTTTGATGGGTTGGCTTCCTACCATACCATCACCGAGAATTGCATTTCCGCTTCAGCTTCCTTACATCCAATTTTTCTGGGTCTTCCTTACAGGAATTGGCACTCGAGGTGTCGGTTCATTTTGAAACCGGAGACAGAGTCCTCAATCTCAAATAGGACATTGCCCTGTTTTTATTATACAGGAAGCATCTCCACTTGAGGCAGTGGTTGGAGATAAACGTGGCTATGAAGACTAAAATTACGACTATTGCTGCTACTTTTACAACAAAAGCGGGTTCGGTTTCCCACGCTTTGTGTATCAGATTTTGAAATAAGTCCCAAAACTGCTCCATGGGGATACCCTTTTTTTGTCTTCTCGGCTGGAATCTACAATGGTTGTCTCCCGAACAAAAGAACCAAAAAGTTCCAGAGGCATCTTCCATTCATTTCGATTTTGGTCTTTCTGCACCATATTTAGATCTTCCCTTTTACGATCCGGAATTCCCAGCAAATCCTTGACTCCTCGAATACGATGGGATTTCACACCTGGCGAATCTTTCACTCTACCTCCTCTGACTAAGACTATAGAATGTTCCTGCGAATTATGACCTTCGCCTGGAATGTGAGCAAATATATCATGTCGATTGCTCAACCGTACTTTTGCTATCTTACGTAGAGCTGAATTAGGTTTTTTCGGTGTTCTCGTCGAAACACGCAGGCATACTCCTTGCTTCTGGGGACATTGATCCGAAGCTCGAGTACGGTCCGTGCGCCGTTTTTCTTCTCTACCATGACGAATCAATTGATTTTTTGTAGGCATCCTTCTTTCCTATGTCCTTCCCCCCTTAGCCCTTTCACTAGTGGTTACTCCCGATCGAAGCACCCCTTTTCCATTCATAGAGAGATCCAATCGTCAAAATCAATAAAAAGGCCATCATGGACCAAGATCCAAACAGATCAATCTTGTTAGGAGGTACTGCCCAAGGAAAAGAAAAGGTGACTTCCGGATCAGGGATAATAAATAAAATAGGAACCGGATAAAATCGTATATCGAAACGACTTCTGGCATCACCGGAGGGATCGAAACCACATTCGTAGGCCGACAATTTTTCTGGATAGGTCGAACTATTGGAAGCAAATGGAAAAGGAACACCGAGTGGAATCAAAGAAACTAGCGGACTGATCACTAAATAGATAAAAATAGGTGCAAAGTTGCATCTCGCTCCAATCCTGATTTCGTTTGCTTCTCCCGGTCGATCGACTCGACTCTTTCCATGCCCCCCGGCCTCTCACTTCGTTTCGTTCTTCCTCTGTACCCTCGCTTGAATGAAGACACCCGATCGGCCCGACTTTCCCAAATGCCCACCACCGTCCCTTATCCTTTCCGGGTCTTGATTTGTCGCGTCGTTTTAGTCGTAGTGGTCGACGGGGAAGAAAGAAATGATGAATGTCCTTTTGGGAAAATGTAGAAATAATACACCTACCGAGACGAAAGCCAAAGGTGAGTCTCGTAGGTGGACGTATCGAACTGAATAAGATCTAAGATTGACATCTTGATACAATGATTTTACCATAATAATAAATAGAGTCAATGGTGACAGAGCCGTGGGAAAAGCCGCTTCTTTTTTGCGGCGGGGGCTTCCATTCACCAGCGCGCAGACTACATACACGTGCTCTCTGAACCGTGCTAGATAGTCACCCATCACACGGCTCTCAAACCCAACCTGTGGTGGATCCCGGGGGACAAAGCAAAGTAAAAGCGCTTGATCCTTTGCCCCATACTTTGAGATCTTCCTCCCCGCCGATCAAGCAGCAACGCTGCTCGTGATAGGCTTAGCTTAAGCCGCTAACGTTCGGTTCGGATAAGTAATAAAGTCCCTTCGGTCGGTTCGCTCAGGTGGTCTTCCCTTATTTTCCCTAACGTTCAGAGTTGTTCTGGTTTGAGAAAGGAGCACCGCCAAGTCCACTAGGGGCGCCCTGAATGAATAAGAAATGGACAGCTGAGGTTGGTAAGAACTGAGGGACAATGCCCCCTCACTGGGCCCATCAGCGAAGCAACTGCTACTTAATCGGGCGGTTTGCTTTCGTGCAAGGCCCCCCGCTGCTGGAACAGGCGGTTGTCATTTTCAAGTAAACGCCCCACCCCAGAAGGACGCCCTCGCTCTATTGGCAAAACGCTTCGAAAGAAGAACGTATCGCCAAGGCCCCGACCGGCCGGCCCGCCCCCTTTCTTTGCCCGCCGGCCGCCTAGCTCGTTATTCTTTGAGATCTGGATAGAGTCTCGCTTCGGGGCGGGGGAAGCATGGATTCGATAGATCTATCGAATCCATGCTGCAAGCAGCAAGCGTAGGCTAAAAAGGCAATAGTCTAACGTTGGGGTAGGGCGCGCCAAAACAACCGGGGGCCCCGGAGGGGTCAGTACAAAAGTACTATATTCTTTCCACTTACTTTCATTGGCTAGCTGCCTTTTGTAGCGCGCGTACTCTGATCCTCTTCTACGAATCTACAACTCTCTTTACTGAGCGAGACTTCATCTATATCCCTAAAAGTGGATTTTGATTCCCATTTTTCTTTGAATGACAGCTTCAACTAGGCTCCACCTTAGAGAGGGTTTTCGGTTTTAATCAAGATAGGGTCAGGGGCGCGTCGGAACGGTAGCTGCTTAGTCTCATCCGAGAGTCCAATCTCTTTGTACTGTGCTTTTATGTCTTTGAATAAAAAAGAAAGAAGGGGGGTCGATTTAGGCTCCTTCCCTTCCACTGCATAGCAGCGCTATCAGGTACTACGAGCCCTCTGCCCCACGCATCTAACCAGCTCGCGTGGTTCACCGGTTCCACCGAAAACTCTCATTTGTTGAAGCGGAGCATAGTGCGGCGCCGAGCGAGAAAGGTCTCTTTTTTCGGTTTATTCACTGATCTGAAATGAAACTTTGCACTTGTTTTTTTATTGATTCCTGGGGCTAGGCGTTCGCAGAATCAGTCTATCCGAACCGCGGACGCACTTTTCAGATCAGTGACGGCCTCTCCAGCGGAGCTGGGCGCCGGGGCCCTGGATGCGCTAGCGATCGGCACATTAGGGGAGTACTTGCCCGGGTTTCTCGGCCTGGTATCCTTATCCCTCGCGTTCATGATATCTACATTCAACTGTGCCCCGGAGACACGGTCGAAGCACGCCCGCCCCGTGTGCGTCTTTCACGACATGCTCTGGTCCCGGGTTTCTTCCTGTGGTCTTCTAGCGTTAGAAGAAGTCGTGTCCATCCCGGACATCTGCAACGTCCTCTCACGCCTTTTTTTGAGGGACAAACAAAGATCAGGAAAAGACGGACCGAACCCATTCGGTGACTTTCGCGGTCGCCCTCACTGAACCGACTTGGATCTGAACTACGATTCAGATCAAGTCTTACCGAAATTGGATTTCCTTTTCGTGCCATATGTCGCTTAGACTTTACTTTTGCCCCTTTCCGCCCTTTCCTCTATTTGTTCGATAGGGTCCTCGTTCTATTCTAATTCTAAACCCATTGTCGTCCACAGTTTCCTTGTCGACGCGAAGGGGCAAGCAGCCCCCAAAGTCTGAGATCAGAACTCATACCGCGGTTGTGGCTTGAAGGCCGCATGCAAGTTCTTCAATATTTAGAGAGTATGTGTTAGTACGAGATCGCGCTATCAACTTATTTAATCTTTCTCGATGAAGTTGGTTGATTAGGACAAAATTGTATCCCTTAGGAACCGTACATGCACCTTTGTTTGGATGCCGATTGAATATTGTTACAATACGAAATACTTGAAGGCCACACGCAATTGACTTACCTACATTTTATGCTCCCACCCTTTTGTAGACTCAGCTTCTGCCTCTGGGGAAGTGCTCACATCAACTCCAATTTGGATGGAGCTTCTCGATGGGTTAGAGCGTTTGCGAACCAAAAAGGGGAAAAACCCATCCTCCAAAGTAGTGAAGTGAGCCAGGACAATAAGACAATAGGTCTCATGGGCCAAGCCTGCTATCAGGCAGTGAGTGGGAATCAATCCTGAAAGAGAGAAGGTCTAGTGCTCTCAGAAAATATTTGATTCGCCGAAAAATTGGCTTTATCAGACCAATCCATGTTCAGAAGCCTTCCATCAAAAGTCAGTGGTCTAGGCCGCTTTCCTTGACTTTGAGTTGGATCTCATTCTTCTTCCTGGCAAAAAAAGAGGGTAGACTTCATCCGAGACACATGGGTTCTTTTGCTTCCTTCAAAGAACTCGTCTTTGAGCCTCTAAAAATAAGGGCATAGTATCCCAGCCACCTAGACCACCTAAAAGGAAGGAATTGGTCTTTGGCTTTGAGTGATCCAATCATTGGTGAATGGGTTCAGTAAGGTAGAAGGAAAGGGCCACTCTCGACCTGGGAAATTCACAGCAGGAAAGACTGGCGCCGATCAGCGAAAGCGAACCCTTCAGTACATCACGTTCAGCCCTCCCTCAAAATCCCATTTGTTTTATTGAGGAATCACTCTTGATCCTCTAAAGGCTCTTCTCCGTCTATAACTCAAAGTCCATCTGTCTCTCGTGGAAGCGCTTTAGAGTGCCTAGAAGATCCAGCAAACGGAGGTGCCAATGCTGTCCCAAGACCATATCACGGTAGGTAGCTGCTTTAAAGAGGTTGGGAGACAGACTGGTGAACAATCTTCTTCTTGTTTTCTCCGACCTAGAGCACTCTTTTTTCAATCGTACGAAGAAACTCCGTGAAAAACCCAGCTATCACTCCTACGAGACGGCTAACTCCCAACTCCCGATACATTCTTTAGAGTCGACCAAAGGACTCGTTGGTTTGGACATAGTTTCTTTGTTCCTGTGTTTCTGTTTTGCTCTCCCCCTTTTTTCACTTAGTTTAGTTGGAATGGAAAGAGAACTTCCTTCAGCCTTTTTGTTGCCTGGTTCGGTCTCTCTGAGTGGAATAAGTGGGTCCTTCTTCTTTTTCCTGACTGATGAAGGTCGAAACTGAAGATCGAATCAAGCGGAGTCTGGATTCCTATGTTCGTACCAACTCAAATGATTGATGAATTGGATCTTGAGTATGCTCACTTCGCTACTCAGCAAGGGTGAAAGAATGACAAAGAGACTGACATCATAGAGGATGGGAAGGACCCAATCGCCTGCCTCTTTCTTGGTCCACCCCCTGGTGGGTACTTTATAGCTCACAACACGAGATAGGCAGATATGTGACATAGTCTCATTGCTTTCATTGACAACAAGACTCTCTTCCAGATTGGGATTGGTCTGTGCAGGATCTCCTTCCCTATGAGACTCTTGCTTCCCTTTGAAAGAGGCAGACCCCTACTTCAATTGTCATCTGACGACTCTTCCCCAGCTGTGGACTCAGACCTCTCACAACAAAAAAAAAAAGAAAAAGCAAACGAATCCGAATATAACCAATCTATCGCCTTTGATGACTCGTTGACAGCCTCCTCAACCCAAGCTTCCATCTCCTGCTCCAGACATCGGCGCTTGCCCGCGCCAGTCCATGAAAGGTGGATGAAGGTGAGTTTGACTACGAACTCGAGGATGCTGGGAACGATCTCTTTTCGGGGAATCACTCCCGGCCCTCTTCCTCCCTTTTTCTGAATCTGGGAGAGAGGCAAAAGAGAAGTCCAGAGAGACCTCGACTCTTTCAGGGAAAGGAGGGAGATCGAATGCGAGATGGAGTCCCTGCCGAATGGAATGGACATCCTTGGGGACAGCTGTGTAAGACAGAATTTACGAAAAAATGGGACGGAAAAACTACTACAAAGATCACAAGAAACCCAGCTCAAAGTGAATGGAGAGAGAACCCCTGTGCCTTGGAAGGATCTGAAGCTGTTCGGACACTCATAGACAAGTGAACTCCAATCCAGGATCCCTCGAAAAGTGAAGTGAACTAGCCAGGTAGAACAGTAAGGTTAGGAAAAGAGTCTTTCATGTCAAGGTGAACATAGACAGACAAGGTTAGTTTGTTTTCCTTAATTCTCAGAGAGAAGACTCGTTGCTGGAACCGAGAGCACTAGCGATTACTTTCTTTCTGACCTTCAGCCGAGAAATTCCATACCTTCCACCGACTTCTTTTGTGTGTGGCCAGAACGTGATGCTTTCCAATGCCGAGTACTTTTCTTCACAATGTATGAAGCCCGTAAAACCGAAATCGATCCAAATCCACGACCTTGACGATTGAGGAAAAAGGGCATGTATTATTATGGTGTTCGCCTTCTTTCTTTTTGGCCTTAGATTATCATAAGCGAGGAATGGTGCGTGCTAGCCTTCAGACTATACTTTTTGTAGGGAAAGGGAAAAAATGGAGAATATCTTTAAGAACCCTAGACTGAATTTCACTTGGACCAACAGGGGTCAGGTCACACTATATCAATATCATAATTCTCTATTTTTTTCTTTATATTCAATGCAATGAAAAATGAAAGCACGATTCTCTATAGGGATATGTACATAAGAGAGAGACCAACTCGGTATCCGTGTAACAATTTCTGTTCTGGGGTTTACATATCTATTTGAAATTGATAATTGAGAAATCATTTTCTATTTTTTATAATTGATACTGATTAGCCGTAAATCAATTTGATTTTGTTATGCCATTAAGGAAACACTATTGGGGATACAATACCCATTTTAGAATTAGAACCGTTCACTACTAACAAATAATAACAAATAATATAGTTAATGGTTCCAATTTGTCCTAAATTTGTCAGTCTGTGACTGGAAATCCTTTCTCTTTGAAATAGAAAGAGAAGGTATTTAAGCAGTGTGTGTTTTGAGATACAATCAATCGAAGAGAATAAAACTGGGTCCAATAAAAAACAGGAATGAATTTATTAAAAGGAATTGGAAAGGGATAAGTACAAAGGGATTCGACTGGGTCGGCCTTCTATATTACCTAGATGCCCGTTACAATATTCCTTTAGGAGAATAGCCAACTTTCGCTTCTAAAGTTCCTTCTTTTTTTCTTTTTTCCTCAATAGAACTTTTCACATATTATGTCATTTGCACCTTGGATTTTCCTCTATCGCTCCAGGACTCTTGTTTAGCTTGTTAGAGGGAATGATCAGCCCGGGGAGAAGGGTTTTTTCCTTCCAACGATGAAGGTGCCTTAAACCGAATGAATATCTCAAGCACTCGAGTAAGCAGTGGTTCATAGCGTCTTTGAATGAAATTAGTTGGGTAATTGATTCAACTGGTACAAAGAAGAGCCATCAAAAAGAAAGTCCAGGTGGGAGTGAAATCTTCGAACATGATATTTTCTTACCCTAGACTATCCACTGCTTATCTTGATTATCAATACACCCTTTTTGAAACTCTTCCTTGCTTTCCTATGAAACAACTAAAACACCTAAAAGCTTACTACTTCTACCTAGTTGCTTACCCGTGAGCTGAGCCTATCTTGACTGACTTATCACACAACCACATGCTTATTCCTATTCAAACACATATACCGGTAAACCTATTTCTTGCATTACTTAGTAGCTAGCTTTGGTAGCCCTGATCTATGTCTAAAAAACATATGCCTATTCTTGGTCACGACCAGCTAAAGATCACTGGCCATAATGTGCTTTTTTTCCTCGGATTCATTGGAACCCTCCTCGCAAAAAAGGTTCCTGTAAAGCAAACTAAGAGCGGGGAAGGAACTAGGGCGGGCATAAGCTCACCAATTAGGATGCGTGATTGATTTCTTTAATAGATATGAAATGAAGATGCCTTGAATGAACCCAAGCAAGCCGAAATCTAATACTAAAAGTATGAAGTGGACATCTATGGTTTAATTGGAAACATCTCTTTTCCGTCTATAAGGTGATGAGGGTTGAAGCACAACAACTTATCATGAGTAGTGTCATAAGGTTATTTATGACTATAAACTTCTCATCCCTATATTTATATGGAGCAGTGGCTACTTTCGTAGCATCTCCTCAACCTATATTATAGGTTCATGCCGCTCGCTTACTTATGCTTCCGCTCTATCCAAGTAAAAGCTATACTTTATTAGAAATGAAATTGAGTATCCGGTAAATCATTCCATCAAGCCAGTAAGCTAACCTTTTATGACCCACGGCAGCAATCCTACCTTTCCAAGCCTTTCTATAAAATCCTTGATCGAGTAGTGAAAGCATTTGATCCATCAGATCAGTGCTTTATCTTCTACTTAATAGGTTCAAGACCTAAATAAAGGAATGAAAACAGCTGCAAGATCCGCTTACTTCTTTCTCTTAGTCAGCTCTATCTCATATTGTCTACGAGCTCTCGTAGTATCTCACAGCAGTATCGAATAATGAAAAGAAGGAAAGCTCTATTGAATAAGCCAAGGATAGAGAGAGGCCCCTTAAAGAACTATTTGAGAAAAGGAATATATCTCCAGGTTATTCATTCAATCCTAATTTTCAATCTCGTGAATTCAATAAAAAGAACTCAAGGCTGCGACATCCACTTTAAGACTAGTTAAAAAGAAAAGGTTCCACCCTTGTAGTTAGACAACCGATATGCGACATCATACTTAGTATGGGAGTTGCCGCTGATCTGCGACATCAATAGATAAGCATGGTATGCGAATATGTGTTGTTGATCTCTGCATCGCGATGCTACTTTCGTAGGGGAGAGCAGTCAGTCCCCACCAAGGTGAGTATAAGGGCTTTTGGGGGGGGGGGGGGGGGGGGGTAATTTCGCTTCGTTCATCTTCAAGTGCCGACAGTTTCTATTCCCGAGTGTGAAAAGCCAGTACTGGATAGACGGTTTAGATACGTCACTGAGTGCCCCATGGGTCATCTTGTTTCCTATTTATTGGAAGCTACATAAAGCATCCCTATATTAAGATGAAGTAAGAAAGCATCAGTCCTCTTTCTTTCTTTCTTCTAAGAAAGAATGTAGCTCGCTCTTTCAACCCGGGGCCCCCTCTGGGGAACGAGGCATCGACCCCATTTCCTTTTGATCGTATTACGCTTGACTCGCTGCAAAACATTTCGCTTTCTGCGCTCGCTCGTACGTGGTTTACACTCCTTGCCTTTCATCTGACTTTTCCATCGGGCAATTGTTTGTTTTCAACTGGATTGGATTCCGAACCAAGAAAGATAGGCAACTTTCACTTGAAAGAAAGGAGCTTCAGAACTCTTGTATTCCACCGAATAAGAATAAGAGCAAGAAGGGGCTTGTGAAGGGACCGGCACCAGAAAGTAGATCATATGGCCTTTCTTTCGCAAAAAAAAAAAAGAAAGTAAAGCCCCGGCCCAAGAAATGCAGCAAAGCAAGTCGTCTTTGGTTTGGAGCGAAATTCCCGGATGTATAGGCTTGATCGAGTGCCTTACCTGAAATCGACGATCTAAAGTGGGTTCTTTAGCTTGCTCCGACAGAGGTCTCCTTCTCCCTTAGCAGCGAGACCAGTCCCTACCTCTTTTCAATCAATCTTTCATACCGTATGCCTTTTCTACGCCTAAAACAAGTTCATGTCTCTCCTCTCTGAAAAGTAAGTCGGACCTTATTGAAAAGTAGTACGCTTTCTTTCGTGGTGTTCAGGATCCCGTGCTTTGTAGTTCACGCATGGCTTTCTCTAACGAAGCTAATGCCGAATTAAAGACCTTAAACGGAAAGACACAGGAGGTGGCGAAAAACAAAAAAAGAGAAAGAGCTTACAAACTTCTCTGAACCCGGTAGCCAGCGGAGCCCTTATTCATGGGTTAGGGACTAGCATTGAACAAAGTTGGTGACAGCCGAAGAAAAAGTGAAAGGGCAAGTAAATAATCTAAACATGCGGGTAAGCAGCAAAAAAAGAATAAAAGTAACGCGCCCTACCTGTTAGTAAAGTAAGGCCTTCCAGAGCCTATCTAACACAGACATACACGCGGATGAGGGCACTGAAATAAATGGATGTCGATCCGGTACTGAAATTGCATAGAAAAAAAAGAAAGAAGTTCATACTTGATGAAACGCACATCATCCAATGAATGATCCAGAGAAAAGACAGAGAGATATTGACTTTTTTCACATCTGTAACTACATTTTCACATTTTTTTCTTTTATATGTAGAAGTGAATAGCGCAGCTGTTTTGGCTCGCAATAAAGCAAGGGTCCTGATCGAGCAAGACTACGTCCTATCTATCTACCTCTCCAAACACAATATCTTGAGTACCTATGATGGTGACTACATCTGCTGGCATGTGATGTTTGGACATAGAATCGAGTCCTTGTGAATGGGCAAAGCCAGGTGCTCTTATTTTACAACGGTAGGGACGATTACTCCCATTACTGACAAGAAAGACACCAAATTCACCTTTAGGTGCTTCAACTGCGGTATAGGTAGAAGGAGCTGGTACGGAAAAACCTTCTGTATAAAGTTCGAAATGGTGAATTGAGGTAGAGTAGACCGATGATCCGGTAGTCATTTGGCCGGCTATGGAAAGAAAAAGCTTGCATCTGCTCCCCCTAAACTATAACTGGTCCCATCTCTCTCCAAACCTAACGTGGTAGTTTCCCATCATAAGGCTTTCCATCTATAGATTGATTGAGCCATTACCCACCAAGGATCCCATTCGTTCAGAACTCAGTTGACTGCTTCTATAGATAAGGCGGAACGTCCTTAGTTCAGCATTATAGCACATAGTCTCCGACGCTACTACAGCGCTTCGCTAACTCGAAGCGCCTCGCTATGAGAATGACGCTTCGCTAACGCTCGGCTAAGTCGTCGAACCCTCGCGCTGACCATTCGCTTTCTCAGTAGCGAAAGTGCTTCTCTTTGCCCCTTAACTTAATCTTAATAAAGTATTTTGAAAAGAAAGAGATTCTTGGTTTTATTGCTCCCGCTTCCTCATCTGCGCTCGTCAAGCCAACTTTGCATTTTGGGAGGTGAAAGAGGAAGCGGACATTTCGAAATGACAGCATCGAAGATATCTATATACACAGGAACGCTTATTCCGGACTGCGTTCCGGAAAAAGTAGCCTACTTGACAGAAAGGGCGGGCACTCTCGGCTCGGAGGTAGGCACTCTCGTCTTTCAACCCCACCGTCACTTTGAATTTAGTGGGGCACTGTTTACTTACAGCCTCTACGAGTTGCAAGTGAATGGGGCCGGTGCGTGTGAACGGAAGGGTTCATCAAGCCATTTTAACCCCTAAACAAAATAGGAAGAGGGGTACTTGACTAATAGGGGGCAATTGCATCGCACCTGACTATGAGGGACCTCTTGATACCTTATGTTCACTTCCTAACTAGTAGACGGTTTCCTGTCGCGGAAGCCTTTTCCCAGTGCGCGGAGCCCCAACGAGGAAGGTGTTAGTGCTTTCTCATGGGGTCAATAATGCTAATCCCTCTTTTTGTGCCGGGAAGAAGATAAGAAAAGGCGAAGCCTTCTCTTGGTTTCCCAACCTGTTGCTTCTAAAGGCTGCCCTCTCTCGGCTGGATTTTGGTCCAGCCTACTACGAGGATCCCGTATCCCGTACATCGTCTTTCTCCCTCCTGGGTTCCCGTGGTTCCTATGCCGCCGCGTTTCCCGGTCCTTTTCTTTTAGTGCTTCGACCCGAAGCGATAGCTTGACGCGTTTTCCGTGGATAAGATGGTAGCGCTCCAGCTCACTAAAGAATGGGACGGCAGTGGTCCGCCGGCAAGCTCGTTCTGATCTTGGACGCAGTACATTGGAATCCTGAAGCACCACCACGAACGCTACCGCGCGTGCGCCTGCGGTGCGGTAAGGCACCACCCTGTTGTGCCAGCAGCCAACTCCGGCGTGTCAGCTTAGTTATCCTCATCAAGCCACAACCTTGATGTCTAGCTTCCCAACTGGTAGACGGTTCCCTTTCCCCCGGATCAATGAAGAAGGGAGAAGTCAGTTGATTCTTCCGAAGAACCGGAAGCGAAGCGCTATGCCGGGGCGAGGGGACGGGAAAAGAAACTGCTCCGAAGAAAGATATTGGGGTTCCTAATGCTTCTCCACGCCCAACGAGATGCGCCAACCTCGGGATGCTTTACTCCTAACCCCACGACGGTTCCGAGACGGAGCTTAACCTGAGTCTCGGTTAAGAACGGCGATGATCTACGTTTCACACGGCGCACGATTCCATGGATAGTTTCATTCGAGATCGTGATGGAGGACATAGCTTACGATCATCGGCTTTGATCATGCCACTAGGCATTTGATTAGGACATTGCACAATGATCCGAACACTTTGTCGCATCTCTTCGATACGAATACAGTAACGATCATAGCGATCTCCTCTGGTACCTACTGGTACGTCAAGATCCGATTGGTCATGAACATCGTAAGGTGCTGCTCTTCGCGAATCCCAGCATACCCCAGGTTGGGATGGGTAGGCCCACCACTTCACTTTTTCACTTTCACTTAGGCCCGGGCCAAGTCAGTGGGGGGACCCTGTCGGGCTCCTTCCCCCCCAAAACAAACTGTACGTGGGAGTTTCCCTTCATACGGCTCGAATCATTCTCAGATGCCCCGAGAGGCATCTTTCCTTATGATCTGGTGGTTCAGCAAACGAGCACCGGCCGCAACAGCAAGGAACTATGACCAATAGAGTCAGACACAGAGCGTCATACTTCTTTATCTTGTGATGGTTGAGGAGTTTCTTTCTCAGAGGGTGCGGGACGCTTGCGGAGTCCGTACCTTCCGTACCACCACAGGTCGTTCTTGGGCAGATCCCGCTCCTAAACATAAGGGAGGGATAGGGGGAAAGGGGCCGGGCCTATCATATAAATAGGGTTGTAGAAAGACCACGTATTTTCATTCGACGTTCCGGGGCGCCCGATTCGATCAACGAATTTGGCGAGCTGATCTGCTTTGATCCAGGAGAAAGCCCAGTCAGCCACCTTTTCGGTGCAGGTCACGTGACCTACAGCTCGGCCTTCGCTTTTTGAGACTTCCTCTACCCACATCTCTATGTGCCCGCAGCACTTTCATATGGAGAAAGATGGGCTTACCATGTTCCATCAATAGCACCTAACCTATGCCGATTTTGGCGGACCGTGCTCCACCCCGGTGAACTCATGCGGTTCCGACGTGCCCAGAGGCCAGAGGCGAATCCGTTCACGGTCCTACGGACCAACACCATTCGAAGGTTGATGGCCCGCCCCGCCTAGAATAGGAATCTTTGACTGGGCTTACACACATTCGCTCACTTACGCTGTCCCCCCTCAGCTCACCCTAGCCCCGGGTACGTCGTCTCCAAGGCTTCACACAAAATCTTCACTGACAACATATGCATGCTTTTGTAGGGTCGGGCAGAACCGTTGTTTCCTGATGGGAACTTCCCCCATATTGCTATCAATGTCTTCATGTCGCACGACCTCTTAACATTACACCACTGAATCCCCAATCCTTTGCTTGCTGTGCAGTGACAGTACCAATATCCACTAATCGTTGTTTCCAGATACGGTTGCCGGTTGACATCTCTTCTAATTCGTCGATACGAGAAGCAAATTGTTGTGTGGAGGAATCAATATCTCGACATAAGCCAAGAGGCAGATCTTGTGCCACTCCACCAGGTCGTATGAAACTGGCATGCATCCTGGCTCCCGGGACTCTTTCATAGAATTCCAACAATTTCTCCCGCTCCTCAAAAGCCCAAAGGAACGGAGTTGATGCTCCCACATCCATAGCATGAGTAGTTGAAGCAAGTGAATGATTTGAAATTCGAGTTATTTCACAGAATAACACTCGTATATATTGAGCTCGTAATGGTACCTCACAATTCAAAAGTCTCTCTACGGCTGAAGAATGAGCGTGTTCTTGGGCCATCGTAGAAACATAGATAGGGTCAACGACGGAACGAACAACGAAACTTTACGACAGCTTTTTCGTACACGTTCACTTGCATCACATACACAAGTGCTCTCTGAACCGTGCAATAAGGTCACCCATAACACGGCTCTCCCACTGGAGTTACCTTAGCCCCGGGCCATGCTATTCCATGATATTGGAAAAATGGCAGCCTAACTACTTATTATCATCGTCTTGAAAGCTGGGCGCCTTTTGAATATGAGTGGGGCTCCTAGTCTAGGCGGCGCCTTCGTGGAGCCAAACCGAAGGAAGAGCAAAAGGGCGAGGCCACACCCGGCTTCGAATAGGAGGGGGGCTTAGCTCAGGATCCCGCCTGCTTGCAGAAATGAATGGATCAGAAAGGGGGCTGGGTTCTATTTCCGGGCCGGGCAGGAGGTGAAGGCCAGAAGAAGAAGAGAAGTGCGCCTTCCCGGTAAGGAAGAGGATAAAAAGGTGCTGTCATCTATCTCGACCTGTTTCCCGAGGCGTTGGAAATGAAGACCGGCTCAGAGAATCACTGGCGTGCTTTCTCTCCCCCATCGTTTCGCCAACAAAGAAGTCATCCTTGACTTGACGATTGACCATTCCATCCCTACCGAGCCGCCTCTTCGAAGTATTTACCTCTGCCTTGATTTTTGTAGAACATCCCCTCAAATAAAAAAGAAAAAATAAAGAACCTCGTCTGTGATTTAATCGGCCCTAAGGGAGTTTACTCGACCCATTCTCCAGTCTCCCGCACTGCTCAAGTGTGCGACTCCGTATGAGGACCTCCTTCCCTTTTGCTCTGCCCACTCTCCGTTCACACGGTTATCAAAGCGGAGGAAGGGTGGGCAGCAGGTACCACGAGCCCTCTGTCCCACACATCTATCAAGAAGCAAGTGTAGTTCACCGGTTCCACCGAATGCTCCTATCTCTCGGCAAAGATCGTGTGAGTGTGCAGTTATGCTTCGGATGCTTCGCCATGGAATAGATCGACTCAGTTCCCCTTCTTTTCCGGTGCACTCGCTTTATATCTCCGACACACAAGGAAGGACGCGGTGGGAAGAAAGCTGCCCTAGCCTCTGTCCGGTCGATCATTCCGCTGGCATCTTGCATTCACGCCTCCGTTTGACTGCCGCTCGGGAATGTAATTGTAGATACGTGAGTCTTAGTGGGTCGTTGGCTCCACCTCTTATCTCCTTCTACGACATGCTGTAGTCGTCGCCATATTCAATATGTCACTTAGTCATATCTGCCTCGCAGCGGGTCAGCACCCCCAAAAGAAAGGGAGGGAGGACTTCATTCAGTGACTCCGCGATCGCCCTCTGAACGATCAAAATAAGGTAAAGCTTGAAGATAAGTTTTGTACTCGATTAATTTCTCAGTCCCTCTAGTCGGGTGGGCGCCGGCCGGCCGGATCCCCCTGAAAACCGTACGTGCGGGTCTCCCCGCATGCGGCTCACGCCATTTGAGGTGGCCCAGCCCAGCATTCATTCACAAATCCTGTAGTGAAATTGAGACTGCTCGACCAGCAAGAGGATGCGCGTTAGCGCAACGGCTTTCGCGCTCAATCCCTTGCTTGTTCGGAAGCTAATTCGCGTGTAGGCAGCGCTGTCTGTCTACCGTTGACTGTATCTATTCATTGATACATTGGCTCGCTCCCCCCCTCTTTTTCCAAGAATGAATGAGCTGCTCGGACCTTCCATTTCCGTCAAATGACCCGGCTTCCCCTGGCTCTTCCACCGTCCGGGCTCCCTTTCCTCCCTATGCTCCCCCGGCGCAGGCCCACCACGCTTCGCGCCTGCGGCGTTTTCGCCAGACGGTCTTTGCCAGTAGTGCCATCCTCCCCGCAGGCTGTCTGTATGGGTGGGTTGTCCCTTGCTGCTACGTTCTGTTAGGTGCTATGAATTACAGGAAATTAAGTGGTTGACTTGGACAGCAGGCGGGTTACACGTTCCACTGTGCCGAGATGTGAGGTGCAGGTGGTGATGATCACCCCGGGGTATGCGCTAGCGCCCTTGACGGGCACTCCAGGACCCGCCTACGCTCGTGAAAACCCAGGTCGGTCCTCCGACCAGATGTGTGGATAACGAGGCCACCTTCACAACCTTCTCCCTTCTATCTTTATCCAAAGTCAGGTAGAGCGGTTCGCTTGAGTTGCTCAACCGTCCCTTTGCCCGGTGCTCATGACGCGCTACGGAACCTCCACCGTGCTAGCGGCATAGGAGCCTACTCAGCGTCAGCGGCTTCGTGCCGCACTGGAGTGATCCAATATGTGGTTCCGCACGTTCCACCACTTCTCCGTTCATTTCCAATACTGATCGTGAAACACCATGAGCAGCAGGATGTTGAGGTCCGGAATTCGAAGTGAAATTCTTGATTTGCCCGTTCCTAGTCGTCATGGGAAAGAAATAAGAAAGAAATAAGAAAGAGATTATTCCCCTAGAGCTTGTCCAGTACCACCAGTACTCAAAATGCATCTCCGCGCGTCTACCTGGCGCTTTTATTAGCCGCCTTGCATGCAAGCGAAGCGCTATTGGCGGCAATTAATAGCTCACTGAGCGATGATTGATGCAGTCAGTCAGTGCCCTCGATTATTCCTGATAGAAGGATCATGGCGCCCCGGAAGCATTCCATCCAGCAGCAGCATCTCCTTCAACCACGCGAGGACAAAACTGATGTTAGCTACATTCGAGCGTTCACCGCACAGAGGCGATCTCGAACACTACCTATGATAATAAATCCAAAGGAAAGGAAAGGTCGATAAAATGATTCAATCTGACTTTATTGGTATTCTGGATTGAGTAAAAAAGGGATATATGAAGTTCAAGGCCTTGCCAAAACCGTCATGGCCCTATTATGTATAGGCCGTACTAAGCCAATAGCGAATAACAAACTCTTTCCTGCTCCCTCGACCTTAATTCACTCCCATCCTGCCAAGCCTCAGCTGCCAACGCATTGTATCTAAGCACACTGTGGCAAATTGATACAAGTAGCTAAAGATCTCGCATCCGACATCTCCGGCCGAACGGTTAGGCAACACTAGGGCGCCTGGGTCAAAATTCCGTTTACCAAACAAGATGTCGAGAGGCGAACTCTGTAATTCCCCTCCTGCAAAAGTGATAGCGGCTGTAGCATCCGTGCGGAAGAGGGTAAGCTTTCGGCGACACCTTTTTCAGATTGGAAAGGATGAATACTTGTGTTGGGTCCAGCAGACCAGGATAGCCTCAGATCAAAACCTAAATGTGCCAGGGGTTGATCATAGAAGCCAGGGCAATAAGTATTCAGGAATTTGAGCGCTTATGTAGCTAATAACTCTGCCACCTGAATACTTGATTCATTAAGGTCGTCACCCTATACCCGGAAGTCTCTATCGTTTTCTTTGTCTGTTAAGCTTCACAGGGTTAGGACTCCTTAAATCAAACAGCAATCGCTGTTTATCAACCACTCACGGCGACACCGAGATCTTCGACTTAGCTCCCACAGGTCATCCACCCGGGGCGGAAGATAACGAAAGGGAGACAAAGTCCTAACTAAATCAACACACAATAACCTAAACCTTCTACCCATTCCATCCATCATATCCGTCGAGTCGAGGAGATTCGTTCTTATCTATAGATAAGGCAAGAGAGAACTTATGCCCTCGCGGATGGAGAGGGATTCGAACCCCCGGTATCCCTATCAATACTTCGGTTTTCAAGACCGACTCTTTCAACCGCTCAGACATCCATCCCTGCGCTCGCCCGCCCTATCTATCTGCGCGCTGGCAGGTAGGGGCAACTCTATGTGATTCGCTACGCTTACTTGCGGCCCACCCCGTAAGCGGACTCTATTGCCTAGCGGTTAGCGGCACTTTTCCGGTAGTACGAATCGCTACGCTTCGCTTCTTTCTATATGATAATATGCACCGTCGGTTGCTGCGCTCCCTGCGGGTAATAGCAAGAGAGTGAAGAACGAACGATCCTCAGTCAGCAGTGAATGAGTCCGACTCGAGTTCGTGAGTCAAAGGCGTGGCAAGAGAGCGAGTTCGACTTATTTTTCTATTCAATTGTTGCTTTCACAATCAATCACTAACCGCATTCTTGCAATTCATGTGCGGTTGGCATCTATTTTCTATTTTTCAAGAGTTGACTCGTCGGGCATGCTTGGCCTTCTTGTCGCCTTCCTTTGTTCCTCTTCCTTCTGCGCAGATACTTTTGATCCACTCCTTTCCTATACCGCGCCCTCTGCCCCTTACGGTCGATACCCAGAAAGTAGTTTCCTTGGGAGAAGAGGTAGTTCACAAACCGGTACTAAATAAGGCAAAATGTGCTAATCTCAAAGTGACAATTCCAGCAGTTTACCTCGGCTGTTATGGCATATCCCCTCAGGATATCACATATATCACTGTTCGAAATATCAGAGTTGTGCACGCAGAGATCCTCGCGTTTAGTAGGCTTTATCTTGCCTAACAACCAACTGTCAAACAGTTGTTTCATGAAAAATCATGGCAAAGCAGCGTGAATTCAGAATAAGCATCGTCGCATTAATCAGAATCTTCAAAAGCAAGCAAGCCCATTATAAGTAAGAAAGTTCGAGGAAAGGTTAACACAAGCAAGTTGGACTGACTTTTAAGTAGACAGACTTATTGATTGGAAGATGAGAATTCCACGAATTGGTAATTGATAGAATGGCCGGCCTACTTACTGACTCTTTGACAGACTGAAAGAAGTGTCTTGTACTACTCTTTCTTGTTGCGCAGTACGTACTTCTTGGAGGATAGATGAGCACTAGTCATACCACCTGGATGGAAGGATTAGTAAGAGTACCTGGAATTGAACATATTCTAGCCTTACATTGAACATCAGAGAGAAGTGAGCATTGCTCATAAGTAAGTGAGTGGGCATTGCTCATAAGTAAGTGAGTGGGCATACTTAAGAAATACCATTTTGATAAGCAAGGCATTGCAAACAAATAGGTAGAGCAGAGAGCTGACCTAAGGAGCGAGCTTGTTGTAGTTGGTCTAAAGGGGGAAATAAAGGACTGTCCCGCTACTACTTCCTTCTTTTCCATTCCATTGGTTATATATTTCTATTCTTTTCACTATTGTTATTCCCTATTTCCTTAACTGATCTTGAGTTGTACCGAAACAACAGAAATATGGTCTCTCATAAATTGATTTCTTTCATCACTGTTCTTAAATCAATCCGTGTCAGGTACAGAGCCAATCTTCACATCCCATAGGTAAAACAAGTCGCTTTATGGGCTCCTCGTGAAACTACAACCTTTCTGAAGCCCTAGTCAAAACAAAAAGTTGTGCCTCAATTGGTAAGAGGAGTAAACACCTCTTCTTTGGCCGTTCAAAACATCGAATTGGTTGGCTCGCTCAACCTCTCGAACCGGGACAAAACTTCCCTGCGTTGCATTCACCGCCTAGCCTCGTCCAACATGACTGTAAGGCACGTTTTGCATGCCTTAAAAGTGTACCCCCTCGGGGGAAAAGTGCGAGAAATCGCATTGATGACTAATAAAGTAGGGTTTGAACTCGTGTGGGTTCGCCCACCTTCAAGACAGGAAACTATAGACAGGTACCTGAGGTGCCCTGCTGAGAGAAGAATTTGTCAACAATCAAGCACTTGAGCTTGCAAGAATAAATATATGATGTCTATGCTATTATTGGGATAAAATGAATAAAAAAAGCAGCAGAATACGAGAAGGATTTCTTTTCTTAAAGGGTGTATACATTAGAGTGTACCTGCTTGGTAGGCATGAAATCACTGACAAAGAGTTGCCTAGCTCCGATGAAATTGCAAGCATAATTTGGAATTTCATAGAAGCGGGCATAGCTAGGGGTGAACCACGAGAAGTTAGAGCAAGAGCTCTGGGTAGGTATCGTAAACATCCTGAGTGTATCACGGCATTGAAGCAGAAGAAACAGAAATGTTTTCCTTTCATTGTAGCCGATATAGAGACTGTTATACTAAATAATGTGCTTGTACCTTATGCTGCGGGGCTCTTAGTGGTGAATCCGGGGGATGATGTGGCTGCCATGGATGATCAAATAGAGACATATTTTTGTGAAGATTACAATTTGATAATACCTTCCCTTGAAGAAAGGAGTACTAAAATGTTGGTAGATTTTATAGAGCGTATAGCCTGGGATCTACTCACAAGGGCGTTAAAACTGTTTACTTTTCGAATTTCTCACGATTCGATGGTATTCTCTTAATGAAGTTTTTAGCCAGTCATATGGTCGAGTACACTATCAAACCGCTGATGAGGAACAAGAAGCTTTACCAGTTATCAATTTATAGGAAAAAAAGGGGGAATAATAAATTGGTGTTCCATCTACGAGATTCATACACTCAACTCCCTAATAGTCTAGAAACATTGGCTAAGACTTTATGTCCGCACTTAGGTTCAAAAGGCTCAATAGCACATGACGAAGTTCAAGTGTCTTCTCTTCAGGAAAATAGAGCACAATTGTTGGATTATATGGAGCTGGATATCAGTCTTTTAGGAGGAGTGCTTTTATTCTATTTCCCGAGGCACTCTTCAACGATTGAGTCCCGAGGCACTCTTCAACCACTCTTAGTGCTATCGTCAGGGTCACCAGCCTACTGTACCCTTCTTTCTTATTCTGGCTTTGTCTAGCTTAAACAGAAGAGGCTTGGTTAGCTTCCTTCCTTTCTATCAGGTGCTGTTCTTTGCTACCAACAATTCATGTTGTACGCGGTGAAGTAAATAGTGCACTTGCGGCAAAAAATTATACAATGGCGGGAAAAGTTGGCAACTTCAGCAGCTACAAGTGTGCTCCTATTGGCGTTGAAACGCAAACTTATTTAGGAAAGCTAGTTGTCTGTCTAGAAAATAAGTTGCAAGATGTATCGATCTAGTCAGAAAAATCAATGCATTCTTCAAAACTATACATATTAAACGTGTTTTCTCTTCATAGGTCAAGTGGATTAGGGTTTTTGGCTCGGACTTCGCGACATTCACCGAGGTTCAAGAAATGCTCATATCAATGGATAAAACATTTTACTATATTGAGGGAATTTTTCTCAGGGGGTTGAAGGGGGGCTTTTTCTGAATGGGCGGTCTTCATTCAACGCCTCCTCGATGTTGTACTCTGATGTACAGTAGCAAGAGTGATATATAGGGAGGGCCTGAACTTTGGCTGACTGACCAGGTGGCTTTAAGCATCGGGTTCATCCCAACCCACGCGTGTTTATTGTGCGCCCATTCCCTTTGTCATCCACATTAGCCATTGGATCTGAGATCTGTGGATCGTATTAATCAAAGTTATTTTCTCATTAAGCATCAAAGTGTAAAGGGAGCGCATTTACTTTATAAAAGAGTTTATGAGAACCATCCGACTCCCTAAGGAAATGAGTATACGTTTCCAACCCTCCAACCCTTTTTGAACCTTCTATAGGAGTGGGAGGATGATGAGCTTATTAGGGAAGAAAGCACTGGTGATGTACAAACAAGCTGAAGCAAAGTGGGGTAACAGATTCAGTCCACTGGAAAGGGAGAGAGGTGCTGAGACAGGGATGAGTGCTCTGGCAACCCCGTATGAGTATACTGGTCAGAGGGGGATCTACTAGTCCTAGATCTTGCGTTTAACTATCCTTCGGGGCCAGTGCTATCAGATTCCACTAAATTGACTAGTGAAAAAACCCGTACTAGACTCCAACTACTAGTACCTGATCAGTAGGTGTTGGTTTCGGACTAAAGTACCGAATAAAACAGAAAATGACACCCTCACCTTCTTATCTCGACAAATGCTCGAAACTCGCGACTGCATGCCCTAAGATGTAGACACCCTCAAGATGCTCTCTCAACCAGCCATGAATCTCGACAAGGGAGACAAAGGATCGACTCGCCCCCGTATCAATCAGTGTGTAAGTAGGACACCCAAATATTAGAAGCGTACCCGCTATCAGATAAGGCAGGATCCTCATGGTCGGCTACGTGCTGCACTTCAACGTATTCCTGGTCTGCTACATCCTCCATAACCTTCACAGCCTTTACTCTAGCCTTCTGCTGAGTCCCAGTCCTACCACCTCCCCTCTTTTCAGTCGGAGTACCACGACCACGTGACTGGGCTTTCCCCCACGACCAGCACCTACCACCGTCGAGCTACCCGTCCCGCGACCAGTACCACCGAAGCTACGACCAGAAACACCTACTCCATTACCTCCTCCACTAACCTCTGACAAAGGGAATGTACGCTTTCCAACCTAGATATCTGCAGGCTTTCCTCATTAGAAAGAATAGATAGCCCTGTGCCTTTAGCATAACTATCAATTTTTTTACCATTTGCTACAGTCACAACCATTGGATTAGTTTTCACTAATTTACACTTAATCCCATCAATCACCACTGGGTTGATAAAGCTGTGGGTGCTCCCACTGTCTAACAGTGCAAAGATAGCTTTATTAGCTACTACTTCCCCTTTCAATTTCATTGTAGAAAGATTAGGATTAGATGAGGTTGCACACATGGACACAATGGCCTCATCAGCTTCAACTTCTTCTACTTGCACTGTATTCACATCCACACCCTCTACAACTGGTTCACTACTGTCACATACCTCAACTATGAAGTGGTACTGTCTACTAGCTCTATAATGACTTTCCGGTAGCATAGACCCTAAAGTAGTTACCGTTCACTTGATTTTATTCTTCTACTTGTGGAGTCCAAGATTATCTATTACCTACTGTTTTCATATTCTACTTAGTTAGTTCTAATGATCTGGTCTTCTCACCGGACAGAGTCACATGCTTAGTATGAAAGTCTTACGGTACAAGGAAGAAGTCAAGTCAACCACACATCAAGTTCAAGTCCAGTCGATTTCAATGAACAAATGGAGTTGGCGATGCCTAAGCCTTGCTTATCTGAAGCAGAGTAGTATAAGAACTTGGCTCTGTCTGTCATCCCTCTTCGAACTTTCTGTCAAATCAAGCAATTCAAAAGCAAGTGTCTTACAAATAGAGTAGTGAATCGGGTACATCTGCGCTAGGGTCAATCTTCTTGAGCCTTGAGTCATTCTACTACTATCGGGAAGGAGAAGGGTAAATAAGTTTTGGAGCTTGGCGCTTGGGAATTCATTGTAGAAGAAAGTCAATGACAAAGTACTCTACGAAACTCCGTGAACCTAACTCAATTCTGAATAATGAAGAAGAACCACTTTATTGACTCCAGCCGACTGAGACAGTCAAAGCGTAAACTCATGGGGAAGTAAACTTCTACTACTAGAGAAAAGAGGATAGCCATCTGAAACACTCTTCTTTGTTCAGTGCTTGACTTGAAACTACTGCTCTTGGGAAGCTATTCAACTATTGGTTGTTCTACACTGCTTGACCAGAGAAGGTGAGTCCTTCAGGCAGAATTGTCCCCGTCAAACTCTTATCAATATTGGCTGTCAACTAGACTATATAGCAATAGCAGGATTTTATTGTTCTTACTCATTGTCTACAGAACTGATCTTTCTCATCATAGGACATCTAGAGCATCAGAACCAAGTCATACCAACTTGAAGGAGGGATTCTTTTTACTGCACATAGGCGACGTAGCCATAGATGCTAAGCATTTCTTCTCCTATATGTCTCCAAAATAGACAACTTCTACTTGATCAGATAGAAAGCACCCGCTTCCACAACCAGCTTGCACCAGATCATCCTATCAACTAGACACAAGGAAGATTCTGACTAGGAAGTTTCATTCTACTTCTCACATGTGCACCGGACGATTGTCATTCCTCTCTATCAATCTAGTTGAAAACTTGACTTCTTGCCTATTAGGACAGAAATAGCTGAATCAGTGAAATCAGTATTTCTAAGCCCTAGTTCAATCTAGAGGCCGTCACGAAGGGATCCCTCGGGTCAACAAGCAAGGGATGAGGCTAAAGCGCATACGTTTTCTTGCTGGGTAATTATTAAGAAAGTTTTTGTGTTGTTGATTCCTATTCCTAGGTGTTGTGCTTTTTCCCCTATGCCGCCTATTGGTACTAGTGGAGTAGGATTGGCCTGTAATACAGAACCTATAGGTGGTGTAACCTTTCGCTCAATACTAAAATCTACAATTGAAGCATCTGAGGCTGCATCAATCGAGGATACACGACATAAGGAATTGTTAGTTCACCTCACCTTCCCCAAGCGTGGCGTGGGTTTCCTTTACTAATTTGGTTCTCTCTATGCGAACCCCCTCTCTTTCTCGTAAGAATGAGGTGTAGGGCTAAAAAAAAGAGACAAGAAAAAAGAGTCAAATCGCACCATCTCTAAATGCCCTTTTTTCTCCAGAGGTTGTCGGAATTATTCGAAAAAAATATTGGCTACGAAGAGGTCTTATCAAGAAAATTTCCATTTCTACGGGATCTAGGCATAATTAGCAACCCATTCTATATAGAATGATTGATTTTCATTACTTCACAAAATAACATAAAAACAAACAAATTCGATTCTTATAAATAGATCCATATGTTCTAAATGGATAAGAGAGATATGGGCTTTCCGCCCAGCTCAAATTGTCTCCTTTTCCTTCTGTTTGGACAAGGAGAGATATGAAATATTTGACTAAGATTGGATTTCATTCCACTTTCCTATTTCTCAACAACAACTTCTCTCATCAGCTATTTCGCGTTTTCAAAGTCATTAATTGTCCCATACCCTATTTTCTATTTCGATTGTATGGCGTAGCGTACGTTATGCAAACAGAATTCTAGGGTTATTATGGAATAAGAAGAATTCTTCCATTCTTTTTCTCTTTGGAGAAAAACCAAACTCAAACTTTTCGAGTTAGCGGAATTCCTAGTAAAAAAAAAAAGAATCCTGGATTCTTCCACTTAGATGAAATAGCTTAGATGAAATAGTAAGTAATAGTTCCGCTCGTATCCATGGAAATGGGAAAGGAATTATTCCAATAGAACCATGGAACCCCCGAGCGGTTGTGGTTGTACCTGTACTTGCAGGGATACGAAAACTCGCTATTCACTCAGTTTCTGGTCAATAATAAGATTATGTAGGAGAGATGGCCGAGTGGTTCAAGGCGTAGCATTGGAACTGCTATGTAGGCTTTTGTTTACCGAGGGTTCGAATCCCTCTCTTTCCGTTTCTGTTAATTCACCAACGTTACCGACCACAATGTATCAAATCAAATAGATTTCCGCAATAATACCTTTATTTGATAGAAATTCATTATTCTAAATTAATTACTTGGGTACGTAAAATACAAATGAGCAAAAAATCCAAAAATCCTTCCTACTGTAGATAGATCCATTTGTGATACATGAATGAGAAAATACGGATTAAGGCCCTTCCGCGAAAAGGGGATAAAATTCTATGAACCTTTCTTATTTTCGTTAGGTTCAAGTCTTACGAGAATAAAGAGAGAATCCCATTCTACATGTCAATACCGACAACAATGAAATTTAGAGTATTCACTAAGGTTGATCCGTCGACTTTCTAAATTGTGAGGGTTCAAGTCAAGTCCCTCTATCCCCAATAAAAAGCCCATTTCACTTCCTAACTACTGTACCAACCGCTATTTTTCATTAATGGTTCAAACAAGATTCACTATCTTTCTTATTCTACTCTTTCACAAACGGATCCGAACTTACTTCTTTGGATCTTATCCCATTCATACAAATGAACATATTATAGTATAGGCAAGTAATCCCTATTATTAAGTAAGTCATTCACAATCCATATCATTATTCTGACATTTACTAAGTCCAATTTGAGAATACTTTTTTCTTTTTTAGTCCCTTTAATTGACATAGATACAAGTACTCTACTAGGATGATGCACAAGAAATGGTCAGGATAGCTCAGTTGGTAGAGCAGAGGACTGAAAATCCTCGTGTCACCAGTTCAAATCTGGTTCCTGGCACAGAAAAAAGGATCTACCGAATAGGTATTGATACAAATTACTCGAGATGGATTGGGATACATATTATAGAATAATATAGAAGGAGTATGATTTTTGCATCTAAGTAGAGAAATCTCTAAATAGAGAGACTTCTTTTTCTTTAGGGTCAAAATCTCGGGTTCTTTTCTTTATGGTACAGAAGGAGGTGAGATTAGGTTCCCTTTTCTTCATTTTTGCATTTCTTATTCTGCTATTCCGAATATTTTTATATTCTTGCTTATCTTACTTTCCTAGTTGTTCTAAGTAATGCGCGCGGTACAAAGTTCGTGGTAGGGAACTTCTTTGAGTCATCGTATTTTTCTGTTTATACGAAGGAAATGAATATGTGATTTTCCAAATTGGAGAATCGAAATGAAGCCCTTTTTTGCTCAGTCTATCTGGACCCTTTTGTATAATAGGAATTCATTCTAATGAAAATATAGTAGGTATTCCGTTTCGTCTAGGAACAGAACGTAAAAATATTCCTTGACTTGAATAAAATCTGGAGTTGTGTTGTATAAGTGAGCATGAATTTCTTATCATTCAATGAGCATCTTGTATTTCATAGAAATTGGGGGTTATATAGTCCTTACGTAAGGGCCAGCCTATCCAACTTTCAGGCATTGGGATACGTTTAAGGCGTGGATGATTATCATAAGAGATTCCCACCATATCATAAGATTCGCGTTCTTGAAAATCGGCACTTCTCCAAATCCAGAAGACAGACGGGATTCTAGGATTATCCTTTTGGGCAAAGACTTTTATGCTGCATACTTCTTCTTTTCTATCGGTACCATACTGTATTCTCGTAAGATGATACAAGCTAGCTAAAGATCCACCAGGTGCTACGTCATAAGCACATTGGGAACGTAAATAATTGTAACCATATACATATAAAATGACAGCAATGGAATCCCAATCCCCTGCTTTTATTTGTAAAGTCTCTATTCCTCGGTGATCGAAGCCCAAAGATCTATGAACCACCTCATGTTTGACTAGCCAATTAGATAACCAACCCTGCTGCATTGTCTTGATCTCTCCCCCTTTGTATAAATATTTCACATTTCGAATGCAAGTTTGAAAGATTGCCCTGCTCTTTCTTTTTCTGCACAAAAGAGCCCTTCCTAATTCACTAATTTGTAGGAAGATACTGGACTTTTGGATTTGAAAAAAGTTTCAGAAGATATGTCTAAAGTAGACGGTGATTGATAGAGCAATTCTTGCTCGTAAGTTCCAGTATGAGTACAGCGCCGAACATAAAGCTTGTGACTGGTAGATCGATTTCTCTTTTGAGATAGAGTTCGATCCTCAACTATTTCTCGCGATATCTTCTTACGAAGTTTTGTTAGAGCATCTATAACCGCCTCCGGTTTAGGTGGACAGCCCGGCAAGTAGACATCCACAGGAATTAACTTATCGACTCCCCGAACAGTACTATAGGAATCCGTACTGAACATTCCCCCAGTAATACTACAAGCTCCCATAGCAATGACGTATTTTGATTCAGGCATTTGCTCATATAATCTCACTAAAGAAGGAGCCATTTTCATTGTTACCGTACCGGCTGTGAAAATTTGGTCCGCTTGCCTAGGACTTGATCTTCTTGGTACCAATCCATAATGATCAAAGTAGAATCGCGAGCCTGAAGCAAATTCAATGAAACAACAACAGGTACCATATAGAATAGAAGGGGCCATAAACTGGAGAGTCTTGACCAATTCGAAAGATCATTTGGTGTAGTTGAAATAACGGAATTGGAATCGGTCAAGTATAGGAAATTAATATAAGAATGAATAACTTTCTTAATGGTTTATTTTTTTGCTTTTATTTATCTTAATATTCATTCCATTCAGGCCATTCCAATGCTCGCAAGCAAGCACGAAAAAGCTTCTATTTCTAAACGGAAACGCCCAATACATCGAAACTCATTACCCATGGATAAAGCCAGTCGAGAAAAAAAAAAGAAAACAAACATGGTTTAGCGGATTCGGAATTGTAACCAAGCATCCTGGGTTCTATACCCGATTCAACACTAGAGCATGCAGCCGATCCTGGATACAGAACTATAGAAAGTGTGCAGTGAGGGATCTTTATTGGTAGCCAGTCTTTCACTTCCGCCTCTCCACTCCCATGCCTTTCTTGGTCGGACCAACCCAACCGGCGATTTCCGACAAGTCTTTCTGCTTAGAGCAAGAAGCGGAACAAAAATCAAGCTTTCTTTATTTTCATTTATGGATAACCAATCCATTTTCCAATATAGTTGGGAGATTTTACCCAAGAAATGGGTACATAAAATGAAAAGATCGGAACATGGGAATAGATCTTATACCAATACTGACTACCCATTTCCATTGTTGTGCTTTCTAAAATGGCATACCTATACAAGGGTTCAAGTTTCGATCGATATTTGCGGAGTGGATCATCCCTCTCGAAAACGAAGATTTGAAGTTGTCCATAATTTACTGAGTACTCGGTATAACTCACGCATTCGTGTACAAACAAGTGCGGACGAAGTAACACGAATATCTCCGGTAGTCAGTCTATTTCCATCAGCCGGCCGGTGGGAGCGAGAAGTATGGGATATGTCTGGTGTTTCTTCCATCAATCATCCGGATTTACGCCGTATATCAACTGATTATGGTTTCGAGGGTCATCCATTACGAAAAGACTTTCCTCTGAGTGGATATGTGGAAGTACGCTATGATGATCCAGAGAAACGTGTGGTTTCTGAACCCATTGAGATGACCCAAGAATTTCGCTATTTCGATTTTGCTAGTCCTTGGGAACAGCGTAGCGACGGATAATTCCGAATCTACATAGGTCTAGTCCAGGGGACAAATCAATAGGAAATGCTATTTGCTTCTTAAGATAAGATAAGATAAGATAAGATAAGATAAGAAGAAGAACTTTTTAGAAATGAAAGAGCGCGGCGGCTAAGAAGTCGCCGTGTAGGATGGTTTCACCCTGTGTGGTCCGGATCTCGATGGTTTCACCCCGTCAAATAGTGTGGTGTCCCGACTAGACTCTCTTGGCGACGGGTCCCACTTGGTGGCGGCTCTCTTGGTGAGCTGTGGTCTGTTTCTCACGCCCATCGGCGCGGGCCGTACCCGACGGAGCTCAACTTTTCACCAATTATGAGAAGATTATGGCATTTGAATACGCGTGATTGTGTCAAGTAAGAAGGCGCCTAAAGTCCTAAAAAACTGACGAGGACTACAAACAGAAGCTAGATTATTACTGCTAGCTAGCACCATATTACTGTAGGGCTTTTTTTTTGTCTCTTTGGATCACCGATTGACAAGAAACAACGACATTTCGATTTTACGTGCCTCCCACACACTGCAAGTCGGGAACAGTAATATGATTGTGCAGATGCAGCTTTCAGCTCTGCCCGGGAACCAAGCCTTGTTTTGGAAACCCCAGTCTCCTCTGCGCCCCCACATGACCATAGCCCTTATTCTTTAATTTATAGCCGACCGGCTTGCCTCGACGACGCCATGCCGAGAAGCTGAACAACACGCAGATCAGCTAAGCAGACTTGCATTGCTCTAGAAGTGTAGCGGCTAGAGAGAGGAGCATGGCGCTGCTCGAAGCTGTGGTGCTCCCACCAGAGCTAGATCACCCCCGCGTCCCGTGCTGCAGGTCGTGCGGCACGAGTTGCGTCCTTAGCGGCTACGGCGTCGCCGCCTCGGCCGGAGAGTTCGAGGGGATCATCGAGAGGGGCGTGGTGGTGCAGGAAGACGGAGAGCTGCCGCCCGTGGTGACGCCGCCGCCGCATGGCGGCGCCTGGGCCGGCGGCGGCGGCGGGGCGGCGACTAGCAGCTGGGTTGGCCCCGTGCCGTCGACGACGTTGGCGACGTCGTCCGCGCGGCGGCCGGTGTACCAGCCCGCGGTCACCAGGAGAAGGCCGCGGCGCCGGAGAGGGACCGTCGCCAAGGCGGCGCGGAGGAGCCCGGTGGAGGCCGAGAGCCACCGGCAGAACCACATCGCCGTGGAGCGCAACCGCCGGCGGCAGATGAACGAGTACCTCACCGCGCTGCGCTCCCTCATGCCGCCCTCCTACGCGCGACGGGTACACCGCTTGCCTGCTTCCACTGTGCAGACGTTAAATCATCCTGGACACCGTGAAACACACTGTTCGTCCATACGAGGATATGCTGCTGTCACGATCACACAAAAAAATGATTTTTTTTTGTGAGAACGGCAATGGCTGATCAGCACTTTCTGGCAGGGTGACCAGGCGTCCATCGTTGGAGGCGCCATCGACTTCGTCAAGGAGCTGGAGCACCACCTGCAATCGCTGCAGGCTCAGAGACGCCGCCACGCCGCCGCCGCCGGCCACGGCTCCGAGTGTTTCCCCGGGTTCTTCACGTTCCCTCAGTACTCCACCACCGCTGCCGCCGCCGCCGCGGCCAACGACGCCGACGACGACGCCAGCGGCGGCGGCGGCGAGGGTCGCCCCACGACGCGGCCGGCGGGCGTGGCGGCGGCGGACGTCGAGGCCGCCGTGTCGGAGGGCCACGCGACCGTGAAGGTGCTCGCCCCGCGGCGGCGGCGGATGCTGCTCCGGCTGCTGCTCGGGATGCAGCGCCACGGCCTCGCCGCGCTGCACCTCAACGCCAGCACCACGGCCGACCAGATGGTCCTGTACACCTTCACTCTAAAGGTACGCGCGCATTACATGGTCTCGTTAGAAGAATGATTACATGGCCTTCTCGACAAGAACAGATATGGCACCGATCGATCGTTGTGCTGTGCAGATCGGGGACGGGTGGCCGCTCTCGTCGGCCGGCAACGTCGCGGCCGCCGTGCATGACATCGTCGTCGCCGGCATGGGCACCGCAGAAGAACGCCCCATATATCCTGCAAATTAAGGAAATATATTGTGCTTATTTGCAGTTGGAAAACTAATTTCATGTCTTCGTTTCTTTGATTCTGCACGTAGTACCTATCTAGTGTTTCAGCTATGTTAGAAATTAGCCCTCCGCGGCGATGAGCCACCCGCTAATTTCCACGCAGCAGAACAACGATTGAATCTACCGAGACGAACTTACGTGATCATAGACGAAACCGGAGGCACGATCTTTGTTGACGAGGTTCGGCCAAAGCCTACATCTCCGGGGCATGGCTACGGACGCTCCTCCCCAATACCGCAACACAGGCCGATTTAGGATCCTGGCAGCAATGTGCCGCCTCCCTCCTGCGAGCTTATCACTATGTCGCCATGGTTACAACATCGGTTGCACTCCACGGCGATTTATGAGAAGGTCTGGATTACAGAGTTTGACACGAACTCTACCCTCTACTGCTAAATAAAACTCAATTCTATCGTAACCAAACTCGTACAAATATTCGACCCATATTCAACAAGCTAATATAATTTAGTGATGTTGAACAGTATCTTCACGCGATGTTGTGGGCCCGTTTGTTTTAACCTATGATGTCTCAAGCTCATGGCGTTGCAATAGTAAAAATTAGTCAAGCTTCTCGCCCTGTTTCTCTGTTAGCAAAGCTGTCTATTGTGTGTAACCCCTTGAGACCACTAGTGTAGCTTCCGAGCGTACAAACACAGCGGGCTCATATAGCAGCCGAGCCCAAGCAATGGGCTTCTGAATTTGGGCCCAATATTTGGAAGGAATTCCTTGGCAGAATTCCATCTTCATAATCGCTGAATCTGAATGAGAGTCTACTACCGTAGCAGCACATATGCTACTTTGACAAAGGAAAGTAACCTAGCAACAAACGCAACTGATCTACTCCTCGTACCAAACCTAGAGCAACGTACCTTCCTCGTCTCATTCATGTTAGGTGACTGACCAACCGGATCGAAGATCGACATCTACAGCTAGGTACCTTAGCTTGTTCTCCAATGCTTGCTCCTCTCTGATGTCTGATCCTCTTGGATAAGAACCACCCCCACCCAGAAGCACCGAAAATGTTGGTCTCATTGCCTTTCGGATCACCGTCCAATTAACCGATCAATCTTTTGCACGTAGCTTACCAGCAAACTTAATTCCAAGCCTGCATGCTGCACGGCCTCAAGTACACACCTTGTTCCTGCTGGATTAGCCGGTGAGATTAATGAGCCCCCAAAGACTTTGCTGCAACCTCTCACCACATTCTCTGGGAGTGGGAGGGGTCATCATTGTCCATAGAGTAGCTGGCTGCCGTTAACCCAAGCAAATGATGAGCCCTCGTCCAAGCTGCCATTCACCAAATAGTAGTACGAAGAGCTAGTAAGATCACAGATAATCTTTGATCCCAAACCCCCTAGGTACAAGGATTATTGGCCTGCACTCCTGCTAAAGTGCTAGTTGTCCAATGCAATTCTATAAAGAAACATCTGGCCTCAAATGACCTTGGACCCTTTGGAGCTAGTTAGATACTGTTAGTGACCAATGAAAGCCTCTCATGGCCAACCACAGCGCAAAGATGGCCAGTCTGGTGACAGTGCCAAGACACCAGCAGCACTCCAGCAGTTACATTGATGTCCTCGTCTTTCTTCCCCGGCCGTCGCGAGAACGAACAACAACAACGCCCTGACGCGTGTTCGCCATGAGAAAGATGTGGCAACTGAAAATGGCGGCAGGGAAGCTTTACCAACGACCATGGAGAATTCATTTTCCAAAAGGGCACTCGATCGATCGACAGGTAAACTGGTCACGGAGTAGAGTCGTTTCTAAGTCATCATCTCGAGTCCAACGACGTCTGTCTGTGCATCGGAGGAGGTCGTCGTTAGAGCTTTCTACTACTTGTTCCTGCTCCCAACCAACGCCAACGAAAGCCACCCCACCAACTCCCAGGCTCCCAGCTGCTCCGACGTACTGTCAGTGCCATGGGTATAAAAGGGCCCGTGGCTTGCGATCGGCTCTGCATCTCGCTTCGATTTCGATCTCCTGCCTCGCATTGATCTCCTAGCTGCTTGCTCGTTTCGCTCCTCTTTAATTATTTGCTCGATCGAACGACGGCAATGGCGTCCGGTGGCGCGTCGCTGGCCTTGGCCGCCCTGCTCCTCGTGGGCTGCGTCGCGGCGGCGGCGGCGACCAAGTACACCGTCGGCGACACCTCCGGCTGGACGACCACCGGCGATTACGCCACCTGGGCCAGCGGCAAGAAGTTCAAAGTCGGCGACACTCTCCGTACGTGCCATGTAACCTGAACTGCTTGCTTTTACTTATCGAATTGTTGTTCTCACTCTCTAATCTCTGTCCATTTTATTTATACCAAACAAATAAATAATGTACGTGCAAGGCAGCTGATGTGATCTGTTTGTTTCCTCTCAGAGTTCACGTACGCCGGCGGCGCGCACACGGTGGACGAGGTGAGCGCGGCGGACTACGCCGCCTGCTCCTCCAGCAACGCGCTCCGCAGCGACAGCGCCGGCTCCACCACCGTGACCCTCAAGACGGCCGGCAAGCACTACTTCATCTGCGGCGTCGCGGGCCACTGCAGCAGCGGCATGAAGCTCGTGGTGGACGTCGCCGCGGCCAAGACGTCGCCCGCCCCCGTTCCGGCGCCGGCGCCGGACGCCGCGGACACCACCCCGGACGCCACTCCCGCCACGACCACGACCCCCAAGTCGCCCTCGAGCTCCGGCGGCGCCACGGCCAAGACCCCGGTCACGGTCCTCTCGCCGCCGGCCAAGAAGTCCACCTCCGGCGCCGCCGGGCTCAGCGCCGCCGCGTGGGCCGGCGTGGGCCTGGCCGGGCTCGTGGCCGTGCACCTCGGCGCGTTCTAGGGCCCACTGCCAGGGCGGAGGCACTGCTTGCTTGTTTTATTCTCGTTTTATTTTCATATTAAATAGGATGCACGCCATCGATTCACGTATTGGTTGAGGACCTGAGAGGTTTCTTTTGATCCAGGCAACTAGTGCTTTTGCTACGCGGCGCTGGTGGCAGATAGTTGATGGATACTTGGATATTATGCTCTTGTTATCATATTCTTTTCATGCCTTTTTTATCAATATGTTTCACTTCTATTACATTTTCTACGGAAAAGTAGTGCTCCAAATTCCGTGTTAGAGCTGCATCGATCTCCAATTGTAGCTTCATCTGCGGCGTCGCCAGCCACTGCTGTCTGCAGCATGAAGCTCCTTGCGGACGTCGCCGTGGCCTCCTCGAGCGTGGCACCCCGGGGGCGGAGCTTGCACCGGCAGTCAAGCAATACAGACACTGCTCCAATCTGCCGTCACCGCTACCATGCCAACCGAAACCCGCATACACAGACTGACTGGCGACCGCCATACTTCCAACTGCTGTTTGCTCCGCATCATTGAAATTCCAGATCCAAGCGTCTTCTCCGCATCGTCAATTGTCTCACCAAACAACCACACGACGATAGACAAAGGAGGACAAACTCATTCAGCGAGTTAAACTTATTTCAATTTGAACAGATAGATCATAGATGTCATAAGATAAAATCCTGAGTGGCGGTACAGGTTACAAAGCCTATCTGATATAGATTGCAAAATTTTATACGAGGTATGTGCACCATGAACTGCAAATATTATAAAGCCCATCCAACCATGAACTGCAAAATGAAAAATGTTACGTGTTACAAAGCCCATATGTATATACACCATGAACTGCAAAGGTAGACCTCATCCAACCAAGACCCTGTATATGAAGTCAACCCGGCATAAACCGAATAGCAGGTAATTGAATCTCAAAGTCACATATAAACCAGTAAATGGTGAAGCATCAATTTGGCAAGAACATCATGGCCTTTCTAGAATTTTGGAAGCAGTTTTTCCAAGTCTTACAGATGATCCACAAGCTTCGAGGATAGATGACCCACTGCACGACATAAAGTTGTAAACATGAATTCATTACTGACATCATTCTTATGGAATCATGTATTTGCAATACTTAATTTAGTAGTCCATTTAAGGAATGCTGATTGTCAATCTAATTATCTTACTCCCTCTGTTACAAATTATATGTGGTTCTGACTTTACCAGATAGGTCATTTTTCTATGCACCTAGATGTACCCTATGTCTAGATACATAGCAAAAATATATACTCAAAGAAGTCAAAACAACTTATAATTTGGAACAGAAGGAGTAGCAATTTTAAATGGCATGCTAAACTGCCAGTACAGATAAGCAGCAAGTTCACCTTAGCATATCACTGTTTTTTTTTTCCTCGAACATGCAAGAGAGCTGCAAGCATACCACTGATTCATTGTGCAGAATAGCACAAGATGCAGCAGCTGATGATTTGTATTGAATTATGGGGAATCTTCAATTAGTCCAAGCTTCTTAAGGATCTCCTTCTCCTGTGTTTTATCTACAACATGTCAAGAAAAACAAAGACACAGGAAAGCTGGTCGATGATTTAATGAATCCAGCTGTATTCATGATGGAAGCATCTCAAGTGGCAAGGATCCAGTTATCTGCAGGACATACATTCTGCAGCAAAATTAACAATTACCGGGGGAGAATAGACGCCTCTAATGTATACCCTTTGCTTCAATGCTTCTACAGGCATGCCGAAGAAATAGACTAGTATTTTTTGTAGATATAAAAATATAACAAAAAAACAGCAAAGAGAATTCAGTTTGAAGTTTTTACTGATGAAATGACTCGAATCCAAATAAGTAGGCTACAAAATCACATGTTAGGATACATTCTTTGTCAGGGTTATCTGTAAAATTTGAGTGCAGAGCATCTCCAACAATGTCCACTATTGGAGATGTTGTCGTGGAGGATTCAATGCACAGTATGGCAGCAATGGCATCAAGTTGTTTAACCTCATTGCTGAACATTAGCCTAGCATGTGCTACAGCAGATAAAATAAACTGTAAGGACAGGGTAAGATAGCAATTGTCAATAGGAGGAAAAGAATCCCAGGAGATAACATGACATGCCTTGTGCAAGCCTTATCAAACTTTCAAGCATGCGTACCGTTGTTCTTGCTGCAACAGAAGCCAATTTTTGAAGAGGCGGGAAACTCTTAAGTTTAGGAATTAATATTTGTTTGGCTAACCTGCATTATGTGTTCCTGATTTTCTCTGAAGCTGATAATAGCTCGAGATAACTCTTTCTGCCTCCTTTGTCAGCACCGGTTTAAACCGCTTTACATAATTGATGTACCTGGAATTTTGATTTACTAAGGTATCATTGTATAGTATTGGCAATGAAAATTTCAGCACTGAACAGCACATTCAGACATTCAACTAAATACAAATGAGGTAAGGATATTAAAATAAAACATAACAAAATAAATTTATTTGTATTGCTGTGCACCAGCCTCTAAGCTCAGCCTTATCATCATGGGAGGTAAACAAGACATGAAAAGGGTCTCCACCTTCTCAACTTGGGGAGCATCCATTTTGCATCAGAAGCATTTGCCTTGTCTTTCTTTTCATCAAAATTCTGCACTTTTTAAAAAATTCACCTCTTAATAGAAATTTTTCGTGTTGATTGTCAATCCACTGGATTATTTGCATGCCTATAGATTAAGAACATTCAAGATGCAGACAGTAGAGTAGGTCCAGTTCAACATAATAACAAGCAAACTTACCTCCTTCAATATATGCGCTGAAACTATTTTATCCCAAGCAGTATTTTGCGTATCCAAGAGAACAAGAACTATATCAAATCTACTCAACAATGGTCCTGAAAGTGTTGTATTCACAGATAAGCCTGAAAGGGGAAAGGAAAGATACAGTGATCAGAATTGACAAGAACATATTTCAAGAAACTGTAGTTTCGGAGACCAGAGATGTGCAAAACCATGGTTTAGAAAAAGATATCCCGGGTGCAGTTACTAACGACCCGTTTGGATGTTGTAGTTTTGAAAAACAAACATGGTAATATGCTATCACTCTAGTTTCAGAGGCCAGATGCGTGGAAAACTGTGGTTTAGAAAAAGAAGCTCTTTAACTTCGAAAGGACTGCCTTGGAAATACTATGGTTCTTAAATTTTGCATCTAAAGCATATTTTGCAGAACTGTAGTATTTTTCTAAAACTCCCAAAAGAGCTTAGTGTTCAAACAAGGCCTAGAACTCCAAAAAATGACAGTTTTAGCAATACCATGGTCTTCAAAACTATAGAATTCATTGCATCCGAACCATAGTCACAAAGTTCCCGGGTCAAGGTACGGGGTACGGTCCTCGCCAGAGGTTTCTATAAGGCAGGAACGAAAATGACCCCGCAATCCTGGGACGGGGATCGACATTCCTAGGTCGAGGAATGATCCGAACACCTCTTACCTTTCCAAAATCAAAGTATTTTACGAGACCGTAGTATCTTTCAATTTTTTTTAAAAAAAAACTTTATTGAAACAACTATCTAAGAACTTAGCAAGGGCCTTTTTAAGCATTGTTTTTTAATCCTTGCTAAACTAGTATTTTTAAGCAGATCGAAAAGGGTTGGGGCCAATTTACAGGTTATGGAAGTCCTCCAGATAAATCTTAAGAAATTAACTAGCCTTGTAATATAATTGTCCAATAACCCTATAAGTCTATAATACTATCATAGTGGAATCGAGAAGTAAATATGCCTGCAACATAGTGCTGATTTCTGACAATGTTCAACTTATGTAAACTAAGCTATATAATTGCTTGATGTGTAAAAGCACTACTTTGATCAGGGTCGTATTTCCCTTTTGGATTAGTGGCACCAAATACAGTAGTCCTTGTACTCAGTGTTGTAACTAGTCCAGCCTGGAAGACAGAAGCAATAACGCTGAGTCAAAAGTGCAAACTAGTATTGCGAACGGTACAGAAACTGGCAAACTTTCAAAGAAACAATACCTTTGCAATACTTATTGTCTGTTGCTCCATGGCTTCATGTATTGTTGTTCTGTCATGCTCTCGCATGCTATTGAGAAGAATGTCAGATTAAGGTGTCATAGACCTCCATGATAATTAGATTATGAAACTATCTTTGCATTAATTTTAGCAAGAATCCAAAAGTGTTACGTAACATGTCACGGCTTATAAAAAGTATGGGTCGGGGTGGCACCAATTGAGGAGAAACTTACCCAACATCGGTTGAGATGGTTTGGACATCTCCAATGGAGACCTCCTGAGGCGCCAGTGCGTGGTGGGTTTCTAAAGCGGATCGATAATGTAAAGAGAGGTAGAGGTAGACCTAAATTGACTTGGGACGAGTCAGTTAAGAGAGACCTTAAGGAGTGGAATATCTCTAAAGAGGTAGCTTCGGAAAGGAGCGCTTGGAGACTAGCTATCAACGTGCCTGAACCGTGACCTTTGTTTGTTTTGGGTTTCATCTCTAGCCTACCCCAACTTGCTTGGGACAAAAGTCTATGTTGTTGTTGTTGTACTCATCAGACCCAGCCCTGGTGCAGGGCCACCAGAGCGCCACCAAGGGGCATATGGTAAAGGGGGCTCAAATCTTGGCAGAGTTTACTCCATTAAAGAGGGTGGTGTTTACTTGTTGAATGCATATGTATACATATCAAACATGTATGTACAAAAAAAACCATGGTTATTGGACATCTATACTAGGCATGTGTATGCACCTTGTACATAGCACTGTTATTGGATATCAAAGCTGCAGAGGCAAGTATTATTAATAATTTTTTTGCACTGTCAGATGATGTCTAACATTGTTTAGGAATTAGAATGTGTTGAATTTCAGATAATCAAAGAGCACTATGATGGCACTAGCCAATGGTATTAAATAAAAAATCTATTGTTGATTGTTAACCTGTCAAATTCATCAATGCAGCATAAACCACCGTCAGCCAGAACAAGAGCACCAGCCTCAAGCATCCACTCTCCTGACATTAGAGCAACACCCCCAAAATAAAATCATTATTAGATTCAGATAAAACAAAAAAACTAAAATACAAAGAATAATGCTATCTCAGACATAGTACCTCCATCCTTGACAGCTGTGACAGTTAACCCAGCACTGGTGCTTCCAAGACCCGTTGTAATCACAGAGCGGTTGCTCAATTTAGCAGCAAACTTCAAAAACTGGGATTTACCAGTACCTGAAATTCAATGGAACATAGTATAGTTGCAATTTTGCCTTTCCTTCCCTAAATAATTTTTTCACTCTGTTTTCAGGAATAGTTAGGGTCAAGGTCTGCCTATATAATTGGCAACCAGCACGCCTCTTGAATTAAGCAATAAATCAATCTACTATCTTATTTTCCTTCAATTTATCATCAATCCTGGGTGTGTGGATCAGAGGATGGTGGATGTGGAAGACAAAACTTCCTTTGAAGATTCAGATTTTTCTGTGGATGCTATGGCACGATAAATTGCAGATGGCTGATCAACTGAGAAAAAGGAATTGCAGATGGCCCAAGGAATGCAAACTCTGAAATGAGCCCCAGAATGCGGATCAATTGTTTTTCAGATGCCCCCTAGCTTCTTTTGTGTGGTGCTGGGTGAGAGATAGCTTGGGGTGGAATTACATTCCTTCGAGTCTCAACGACTTCACAACTCAAATGATCAGGCTTCCAGGGGAAAGGGGGATCTCAACATTGATTTACTTGCTAGCTGGATTGTGTTGGGCGTTATGGCATACCAGAAATGATTGGGTGTTCTCAAATATTTGGATTACTAACCCCAGAACTCTGGCTTACAAAACAATCGGTTTCCTCGAGCTTTGGTGCAAGATGGCGTCGAAGGAGGAGCAAACAAGAACGGAAGAGATGCTGCAGAAGTTGAACCTGGAGTGGTGGAAGATCTTATTAGAGTATATTTGGTAGTTGCAGATATACGTATCGTAGACTGCCATATGTATCCCGGGGAGCCTTGCCCCCAAGTCATGTACTCTCATATATACCGGCCGAGGCCTCAATGCAATACATCCACAACATTATACGCATCTCTTCCCTCCTACATGGTATCACAAGATTAGGGTTACAAGATCCTGACCTAAACCTTCTGCTGCCTCTCGTCGCGCCCCTGCATCCTGCGTGCCGCCGGCTATCTCCCACGGCACCCATCCAGGGCGTCCCCTCCACGGCCTCCTAGCGCGCCCCCGGGGAGGTCGTCCCTGACCCTCCATGGAAGCCATCGCTGACGACCCTGATCCACGCTGCCGTGGTGGCAGCCGCGGTCTCATACGGCGCTTGCGCCTACCCCGTGCTGCCGTGGTGGCAGCAGGGCCCCCACATGGTGTCTTCCCCGTCGTCGACGAGCTCCCCTGGCGGCACCTCCGCTCCGTCCCGTCCCCTTCGTCGCCCCGTCGTCGCTGCACGGGGACCTCCACCGCCGGTCGCGTCACCTGATCCAGCGGGTTCGTCCCCCGTCGCCGCCTGGACCCGTGCCGGTGGCGGAGGGGACATGCGCCGCCCGACCCGGCGGATTCCTCCGTTACCGGCGCAGGGACTCGCGCCACCCGGTGCGGCTCCGCCGCAGCCAGCCGGGACCTGCTCCACCGGATCCCCTGCCGCCGCCGGCCGGGAACCGCGCCACCCGCCCTCAGGAGCTGTCCGTCCTCCACACCGTCATCCACCAGACCCCCCCCCCCGGTCTTCTATTCCTTTCTCCCCCCCCCCTCTCGCGATGTGGTGTGTTCCACCGTGGTGGGCAGATAGGGAAGAGGATAAGGGGGGACGGTTCTGTGCTACGCGCACCCAGGATACTACACGACCTGCTGTTGCATCGTCTTTTCTTTTGCTCGATCACTGATCGAGATTGCGTCGCCCGCCGCCCGTCGACCTCGCGCCTCTACTTCGACGTCAGCGTCAACTTCACCAGCCTCTTCTTTCTCTCCGACCTTCGGCATGGAGAGATGGCCGACACCCTAGGGGGCGTTCTTTGCGCCGCCGCCTACATCCTGCCTCATCCGCACGTCGACCTTCGTCGGCTCGTCGTCACCTCCACCGATCGGGACGCCTTCACCGACGTCGACCACCATCGTCTCGCCTCACGCTACTCGGTCTGATCAGCCGCCGTGCGTGATCCACCCGGCTCCCGTGACGCCCGTCCTCATCGAGCGCACCCCTTCACCGAGTAAGGAGGGCTGCCACTGCATCACCTCGTCGGGTAGCAGCGGTGCCACTCGTGGTCTTCTCCAAGCGTCGCCATCACCCTACTCCAAGCAACAGCAGGCATCGGCATCTTCTACCCCGCCGTTCTTCTGCGCCTACGACCGTCATGGAGGCCTTCTCTGCTGGTCCCACCGGCGACGGCGTCTGATTGTGCTTCCTCCCTTGCACATCCGGTATTGACAACACCGGTGCATGCCCATCGTCCCCGACGCATTCCCGAGCCTGGCAAACCCGAGCATGTGTCTCCCGATGGCCTGACTGCATCGACTTCGGCATCGCACCCTCTATGACTGCCTCGATGTGTCGCCGTCTTCGTCTCCGGCGTCTTCTCCATTACGCCACCACCATGGTGCCTCCTCGTGCACCCGCGGCTTTCATGTGCCGATACCTCGTCTTCGACAACCTCGACAGCTCTACGTCGACCATGGCTATCCTATGCACGGCATTATTAGAGTATGGAGTATTAGAGTATATTTGGTAGTTTAGATATTCATATCATATCCTGCCATATGTATCCCGAGGGATGCCTTACCCCCCAAGTCATGTACTATCGTATATACCGGCCGAGGCCTCAATGCAATACATCCACGACATTATACGCATCTCTTCCCTCCTACATATCTGACCCAGGCGATCGTCATATACAGAGCTGCTGTTTCATCTAATCTAACAATCTATGTTTAGCTGTAGATTTGCTTTTTGAGCTTGGTGGGTAAAAAGGGAGGGTGCTGGTGTCTTTCTATTTTTTGTTGCTCTGTGAGAGGAAGGTTTAGTGATCTTAGCTTTGAAGTTGTGGTGTAATCTGTGCTGCCTCATGGCTTGAGCCCTGATCTGTAAGCTGGCAACCCCAGCAGAACTTCTTTTGCTTTCAATATAAGCAGGACCATGTGTCTTTGGTCTAAATCTTATGTTCCCTCTCTACCCCCATCTCACTGGTGCAGTAGCAGGCTATGGCTCCCCAGCCCTGCTGACAAAATCCAGAAACCTCTCATGAATACCCTCTCCATCCACCCACATACAGACCTAAACATGACACTGACAGTGCTTATTTGTTTTAACTGGCAGTTATTTTTTCTCGAACACATTGCAACTGGCAGTTAAATTTCTTTTCTTCCGATGCCTCTTTTGCATTGCTACAAGGAACCTTAGTCCTTTGTTTTTCTGAGTCAGACCATCGACACCCTAGTCGATTTCGAAATGACATAGGGCAACCACAAAATATTATGGCTGAAGGGGCCAGAGTCCAAATTAGATTCCGACACCCATGGTCATGTCCGTACAATAGTCTCTAGGCGCCTTCATGGATACTCTATTCTGTTTTTTGCACTAGACCTCCTGGCCTCTTCTCTCAAAAGAAGCTCATCCATGCATCATCCCATGGAGAATATTGCTCCTTTTTTTAGGGAGGCAGGGAGAAATTGCTACTTGTCTATACATGTCATGAATACTGTACCTGGATCACCAACAAGAAGCATATGGGGTTCTCCACGAACCTTTGTTCCAGAAGCATCAACATGCTGCACTCCACCAATTAATGTAAGAGCAACTTGAATCATGAAACATTGTGATGTTTTGATAACTTAATTTGACATATAACAAGTTCAAAAATAAATAAGCTAGTGAGTGTTTAGAGAAAAAAATTCTAGACTCGAAACAAGAATTCCCTATAAGCTTATGCTGAGATTTATAATCTAAATTAATGAAATACTTTGGAGCATGAAATAAATATCATATGCTACCAAGCATTGAATATGATATGGCTCTCTCATCCTTCTTTGGACTCAACTTTAATATAGGAAACAAGTTTTTTGGGGTTTCTCAGCCATTTGATATAAATTCAACCAGGTAATTAGGAATATTGAAAATCGAGCACCATCATGCAATCCGCTGTGATGTTTTAAGCATTGGCAATTTACATGAGGTTGAAAACATGATACACATAAAGCAACAGACTGGATGAACTGAAAAAATGAATTATGAGTTTATGAAGGTTTTAGGTACAAGCTTTTCAGTGTTCTGTTGGATAACCATTATGTAATGCAATTCATGTTGTCTAGTTACAACTCGGCAGGCTCAGCTTGACTTGATGCTAAATTACTTTTATAAGTCATACAGAACTATATATGAATGAAATGAGTAAAGTGAATCCTATAGGAAGCAAAAAAAAAAAAGTTGGCTAATCGATTGCCTTATAAGTTATAACACTCGCTACTGCTTTAATGCGTGCATTTTAAGTCCTGAGAGCATATATCAAGGTTAGCTGCACAATTGTACAGCTACTTTACTAGTTATAGTTAATAGTTAGTAAAACTATAAAGCTCAGAGTTGCATACCTGCAAGCTTCACTGTGAATAGCCCAAAAATTTGAGGACAGATGCCTTCCAAGATAAAGTTTCTTCCTGTATACAACAGAAAAGGAATAAGATATCGTGTGCCATCAATATCATCCTCAGGACTGGGCTGCACTGGTAGTTTGCTGCCCCACTGCAGGGGTGCAGCTGATCACGTGTGACCCACATGCCATTGCCATCTCAGCAACGTGGGGCTACTAAGGGTAGGAACAATGGTCACCACTACACAACTCAAGCATGGCTGATCACATGTCTTGAAACTTGAAAGGCGAATGAAGAGAAGCTGTTAATGCAGCAGTAATGTTGACCTAACATTACAGTTGAGGCACTGTTGCAGGCTTGCAGCAGCCATGTTAACTGAATTTCACTTGGCTGCTGCTGCAGCAGCAACATACATATTACACATTAGGTAAAGAAAATAGGCATATTGGTTTAGAGATATTTTCTTCAGAGACAAACCCATCAATGAAATAAGGTGTACCTGGCTGGCTGTTATCCCCTCCCACTATAACACCTGGGTTTTATGGTCAGGTTGGTTAGGTGGGGCGTTCTAACTTGGTATCAGAGCCGAGGTTCTGGGTTCGATCCCTCCCGGCCACGCATTTCCGCTGCGCGATTTCCCTGGCTGCGTTCGCTGAGACCGAAGTGCTGAGACCGGACAGGTGGCACAGCCCCGCGGCTCGCCCGGCTCGCACGCAGTAGGGGAAATGTTGGACTGAGGATAAAAGCCCCCACCCCTCCCACTATAACCTGGGTTTTATGGTCGGGTGGGCTAGGTGGGGCGCGCTAACATGGTACCAGAGCCGAGGTCTCGGGTTCGAACCCACCCGGCCACGCATTTCCGCTGCGCGATTTCCCCTGCGCCTCTCGTGTGCCGAGACCTGCTGCGGGCTACGCCGGGCTCGCACGCCGTAGGGGGAATGATTGACTATGGATAAAAGTCCCCACCCCTCCCACTATAACACCTGGGTTTTATGGTCGGGTTGGCTAGGTGGGGCGCTCTAACTTGGTACCAGAGCCGAGGTCCTGGGTTCGATCCCTCCCGGCCACGCATTTCCGCTGCGCGATTTCCCTGGCTGCGTTCGCTGAGACCGAAGTGCTGAGACCGGACAGGTGGCACAGCCCCGCGGCTCGCCCGGCTCGAACGCAGTAGGGGGAATATTGGACTGAGGATAAAAGCCCCCACCCCTCCCACTATAACACCTGGGTTTTATGGTCGGGTTGGCTAGGTGGGGCGTTCTAACTGTTATCATTAAGGAAAGAGTGATTAGTCTTTTCGCACCCAAATTTTCTAATTGCCCCAATGTACAGTCCCATCTCACTCCTAAAGTCCCTTCCCTTTCATCTGTCAATCGCTCCAACCCCTAAACTACAATATTTATCCCCAGCCTAAGATAACAGCCTCACAAAAAGGAGTGCAACGAAAGAGTAAATCTCATTAGCAGTCACCAAACTTGATGTGCAAACAGGTCACCGTTCTTTGGAATTGGATTAATTCATCACTGAACTTTCTAATGGGTTGTCTAAGCCTCTCAGATCACCGATGTGCCAACCCATCTATTACATGCTAACATGGACACTATACACACAAGAGAATGTGATGTCGCGCTGCACATCTTGTGACAGTGCTCCACCCAGTTCATATAAAAAACTTGACCTGCACGGGGAAAGACCGCCCCCACGGCATTGTATTAAGAAGTGTTAGAGTATATTGGGATATCTCCAGATATGGTAGATTAGGATTGTGTATCCCGACTTGCCTTATCTCTAAGGGAGGCTTCTTGTCCTCTAAGCAATGTACTCCTATATAATCCGCCCATGAGGCTCAAGCTAATACAATCATCCATCCATTACACCAATTCTATTCCTCCTATATGGTATCACGAGTTTAGGTTCCAACCCTAGGCCTCAAACCCTAGTTTTGCGCTGCTCGCGCCGCCTGCGCCCCTTCTCTTGCACCGCCGGCGCTCCTGGTCGTAACAACGCGCATCCAGCGCGCCCCCGCGACGATCCGCTAGCGCCCCCCCCCCCCCCCCCGGAGATGTCGATCTCCGCCGGGGGGCACGCCCTCCACCACCTCCCCGGCGGGATCCGGTCCGCCCCGGCCTGGGCTCACCGCTCCTCCTCCCACCGGCCCTCTGTCTCCCTCTCACACTTGCGTGCACGTGTTGAAGAGGAGAGATAAGGGCTAACGGGACTTCTACTCCGCGCACCCAAGGATTCCTACACGAGATGCTGCTGCTGTATCTTTTTTGGTTTACTCGATCACTGATCGAGATTGAGTCGTCCATCGCCCGTCGACCTTGTGCCTCTACTTCGACGCCGGCACGACTTCACCGGCCTCATCTTCGACATGCGGCTTGGCGACATGGACAGGTGCCCTAGGGGACGCCCGTCTGCACCGCCCACCTCGCCTCTTCGTCGCGCGCGTCGTTCTCCGCCGGCTCGTCGTCGCCTCCACCGATCGGGACACCTCCGCAAGCTTCGCCCATCATCCTCTCGTCTCGCGCATACTTGGCCTGATCAACCGACGTGCGCGATCCACCTGGCTCCCGTGACGTCCGTCCTCGTACTGCGCACCGCTTCCCCGAGTATGGAGGGCTGCCCCTACTTCGCCTCTTCGGGCAGCTGCGGCACCACCCGTGGTCCCCTTCGCCATTGCATCCTCGCCGCCGCCGACCACGTCCACGACCTCGTCGTCGACTACATGTCGCTGCGCGCCGCGCATGGTCTTCGTCAAGCTGTTCGAGTTCTTCGTCGTCTTCTACGACCGCCGCCGCCGCGACCACTATGCCAAGCTAGCTGGCCTTTGGACTAGTGCTTGGATGCTCTATCTCTACGCTTCGTCCAGCACGACCTCGTCGCCACCACCATCGTCTCTACTTTGCCTACTTCGTCTACTCCGACAACCGCAGGCTGCTTCGGCTTCTTCTCCCTCGCCGCCCTGCACCGCAACTGTCGTCGAGACCTCCTCTGCTAGTCCCCTACATTCTGCGACTTGGTTGTGCTCTCTTCCTTGTACGTCCGGTATTGGCAACACCGGCGCGTGCCTTCGTCCCCGACGCGCTACTGGGTCTGGCAAACCCAGTACTCGCCTCGGCCTTGGCGGTTTGACGGCGTCATCCTCGCTTCGTCCTCGACGCATCACCGTCTTCGTCTACGGCGCTTCCGTGCGGCTACCCTCTGCATCGGCTACCTCGACAACTACGTTGACCACGGCTACCCTACGTATGGCATCCTCGACCATGGCTATTCACCCTCCAGCTCGGCTACCTCGACATCAGGCACAAAGGGCTACCTCCTTACTTGAGCAATCTCCAGCCTCAGCATCCGCGACACATCGGCCGCTACGACTGCGGGCAGCTCGTTGGCTTTCAACCTTCGGCTTCTTCTCCTTCTCCAGTCTCACCGTCTGCGCCGCTCCCGCTGTGACTGCGGGGGGATGTTATTGTATATTGGGATATCTCCAGATATGGTAGATTAGGATTGTGTATCCCGACTTGCCTTATCTCTAAGGGAGGCTTCTTGCCCCCTAAGCAATGTACTCCTATATAATCCGCCCATGAGGCTCAAGCTAATACAATCATCCATCCATTACACCAATTATATTCCTCCTACAAGAAGACCTTCTCACACAGGTCAAGAAAACCCCCGAACCCCTATCCCCACCCATACATAGTGGCCCGTCGCCTTGTGAGTTAGGCCGGACCCCAAACTATGCTTTGGAAATGGGAACAGACGAGGGGATTTTTTTGTGCAAAGCGGGAGTCGAACTCCCGACCTGGAGGTTCCCATCTTGGACATCTACCAGCCGGGCTAAAGCCCCTTTGCCCACCCAGTTCATATTGTGCAGCCACCTGGTCCTTGTCAGGATGCTACCTGGTGCAGTGCATGAAGATGAGTAGATGACACTGTGCTTGTACATTGACTAAAACCTATGACTGAACACTGGTTGGATAAAGAAATCAATCTTAATGCCAAGAGAAATCAATCTCCTCTCCCATTTGCACGCCAGCAGGAACTGTGTGATGGTCTTCTGTTCTTATTCTATGTTCACAAACCATCTATAGTTAGTTCGGACAGCAGAACTCAAAACCCACAGGATTTGCAACCTACAGCCAGCATACACCAGCGGGGTCCACCCAAGCCATGCAACGATCCATGATGGCACACTGTCACCTCCATGTGGGCGCGCTCCTGAACCAAATCAGTTTCATGGTGTCTCCAGAATTAATCTACACAGGCACACACTCGTCCCAGTGTTCCTTGGGTGAGTCACCAATCACCAAAGCTCTCGCAACGCCCTAGTCGTAAAAGCCCTAATGTCTGATAGTTATAACTTGATCAGAATGCAGGGGGTTCAATGCAGAGATCATAAACTATTGTCCCACCACTTTAATGTGAACCCATTACCAAGGTTGCATTAAATGTGGCCTCCATGTGACCTAGGCCCTAGGGTGATCCACTTAATAAGTTCCATGATGGACGGTCCCATTTTCAAGTTCAGTGACCTATTTACACACAGTGGACAAGTTCGGTGTCCTCCGATCAGGATTTTTACAGCTATCATTGATAGGAGTGAGCTTTCCACCAGAAGATTCTCAATTCACAAAGTAATTGGAAAATGCAATGCATTGTATATGCTTAAAGGGTAGAACATTGGTGCTTAGGCCAGTCCTGAAAACACTAAGAACCAGAACTTAAGCACCTTTTAGTGGAGTAAGCCTGTATTCTTCCCAGAAATGCTTAAACTCCTCTTCAGTTTCCACAGGAATGTCTATATCAGATTTCAGCTCATTTGTTCTCCTGCATGCAAATAGTCATCCATAAACATAAGAATGAATCATGAATGACAGTAACTAAAATTGTTCAAACTTGAAGATCCAGAAACCACAAACCATTGGACAAACAAAAATAGCTGCCAACTTCTAAGTCTAAACATATGGCTACCTCTAATGACATCAGATTCTGATCTGACTACTTCAGTAGATGATAAAAGAAAACTACAGTGCAGTGACTGAAGTAAAACTAGTGAATGAATCAACTTATAGACTGTAGACAAAGGCTTCTGTTTACTTGGCTGCATACGGACCAGATATAGGAAAATAAGAATAAATTTCAGCTATAATCAACATGATAGAGCTTTGCTGGTATCACAGGATTGATCTAAGTGCATGAACAAGCCCCTCCAAGATTCTTAGCGAGCATACTATGCAATAAAATAATTTAAAGAACAAGAAATTTAGCTAATTGCATAGCTAAAAAGATGATTACAGCTCTAGTGCTCAAGAGATTCAAAATTAGTAGAACTGAAGCTTGCTGAATGATCAAATTATATCAAATTACCTCACATAATTGGCAAGCAGCATAGGATCAAGGTTGCATCGCACATCCTTAATATCATGAGACCATTTGGCAGATAATATGCCCGTAATAATAACATCATCTGAAGAAAGAACAAACACAGCTGAATATAATAGAACAGCAAGTTAAACCAACAAGACAACAATGGATGACTATTAACATGCAACTCATGCAAATGAATAAAACATATTCCTTGCTTGACTTTTCATCTTGGAAATAACAAGAAATCAACATTAAAATGTTATAAAGTAAACTGGTCAAGCTGCTCCCAGAAATATCAAGGGTTCGACTTTTTCAAGCTCAGAATACAACTGGGAATTTCAAAATGTTTTTTAAAAAAAGGAATGCAGGATAACGACAGAGGACATGTGGGGCAAAAGATTAGTATTAGTAGTTCCACATAATCTTGTGGATAAAGCACAAAGATGCTGCTTACCTCCAGGTTTAATGCTATCAACAAGATCATCCATCAAAATTACCGGCATCGAACGGGGTATAGATCCAACACCCAAAAGTTGTACGTTTTCTTGAATTTTGATTTCTTGGTAATCACGGCAAATTGTAGAACCTTCTACGGACTGGAAAGAAGCACTTCCACAGCCTCTTGAACTCTAGATGGACAGCAAAATTATCAGTAGCAACTTCCACAGCAGTTCAAGCAAAGGTTTAGCCAATTACAAAATGTAAAAGGCAAGAAAATAAGTACATCTATCATGGGCAAGTGTTCACCAAATGTTGAAAAATATATGCAGAACCAGGGTAAAACAACACCAAATCTACTAAGCAACTCAAATACCTTTGATGGGCACAATGCAGGAAGGTTTATGCGATTCCCAGCCTCCAGTTCAGGACGAACCGTGAAACTGTTCGTGGTACAGAAAACTATAAATTGTCTGTCCAGTGTATGAATGTATGGTCATAATGTTCAACAATACTTCTATGGAGAAATGATGAGGTCATGATTATTTTTTCGTTATATGTCAACTAACAAAATTATCGTCTGGCAGTTTATCTGAACTTTCGGGGCAATCAACAAACTGTTTTGAACTCTTAATGAATCTCACCAAATAGTGCTAAGCCTGCATAATGCTTTAAAGATGGCACGCTTCTCAAACAATCATACTGTATCCCCTTGTGGGAGATGCTTAAGAAATGAAGAATGCAGAGTGACTCAACTTGCTCAGGGCGCTTTTGGCTTAGAGGTTTAAGTAACCGAAATAGGATAGTGTTACCAACAATGTAATAGAAGATGAAATAATCTTGCCAGCTCTAATAGAAATATGAGACTCTACTTTAGTTTTTGGAAGTATTTCTCTCTCCTTTTTAAGTGGAGAACCAGCTTAATCAGTATGCCACCATCAGAAATAACAGAACTGCACTGATACAGAATTCACGTTGATGCTTCACCAGCTCATACTAGTGCACATACTACACGAGTTCTGAAATATGCATCACAAACCTGTGCTGGCACTTCCTGCACATGTAGTCCCTTTCGTACTCAATCATCTTGACTCCGCCTGATCTTATCACAGTTCCCTTCAGAGTAATCAATTTCCTCATGTGATTCGCCCTCACCTTTCCAATACTCGGGGACGCCTCTGCAAAACACCTCCATCACCACCAAATCACGATTCTGGTGGGATGATCCGCCAAATGACGCGACCAAATCACCACACAGGCATTCGAACGAGCACAGGAGCCGCACAGGTACGCACCAGGGAATTCTAGCGGTGATCCAGAGACGTCGATGCGTACGCGCACGGGCTTCTTCTTCCGTACCGCGTCTTTCAAATCACCCAATTCCTCGAGCATCGCATCCTGCAAGGCGGAGGTTTACGAATTGAGTGGGGGATGGGCATGCAGTAGGAGGTGGACGTACGCCCGGCGGGTTCGCTGACCTTGACCCGTTTAGCGGCCTTGTCGAGGAAGGGAAGGTACTCGCCGGGACAGGAGTAGAGTTTCCCGGCGAACTCGGGGTCGAAGTCCATAAGTTTCGCGAATCTGCGAGAGGAGATGGGGTTAGGGTTCGGAGGAGGAGGAGGAGGAGGAGGACGGGAGGAGCGGGTCGGGAGGAGGACGCACTCAATAACGAGCGGCAAATGGAGCTTCGAGGGATCGTCGTCGAGTAGGATGCTGTGAATGCTGTCGGAATAGGTTTCGTGGAGGAAGCCCGCAAGCGCAATCAGCTGGGCATCCTCCTCCTTTTTCTTCTTCTCCTCCGACATTTGGGCGGCGCCGCGGCGGTGGGGATTTGGGCGGGAAACGGCGGAGCGGAGGCGGCGGTGATGGTCGGGGTATTCAGGTCGTCAGACTTTGGAGTTTGGAGCGGCTCAATTTTTCTCTTTCCCCCGATTTTTTTGCTCTGCAAAGAGACACAGAGAGAAGTACTGGTAGCGGCTCTATAGTGGGCTTGCGAAAATATGAGGGCCTTTGGCGAATAGACTGTGGTCTGTGGGCCAAGCTCTGTGGGCTCTGAGATTTTTAGAAATCTGCACTTGCTGTTTGGGCTTTATTTGTCTTTTACCTAGTTTTACGTAGAACTTCTTTTACACTATTGACCAACGGGACCTCCCATATATCTTGGGAAAAAGATAGTTAAGTAACTCATCTATAAAGTCCACTAAAACCCATTTACTAAAAAGAATGTTGAACCAACATTTTAAAAATGTTGAGCCAACATTTGAAAAATATTAAACCAACATTTCAAAAATATTGAATCAATATTTTCGAAATGTTGAACCAATATTTTTTCCTCGTCTTCTCTGTCGCCGGCGGACGGCGGTTCAGCAGTTGCACTGAGGTCCCCGACACACTACAACATGGCCTGCACGTAAGTTGCAAAAAACAATGCGGAAGATAGATAGATTTTACGAATCTTAAATTCTGGAAAGTAAGTTGCAAAAAAATCTTGCAGAAGATAGATAGATTTCACGTTGACCAACCACCTCAGGTTGCTCTTATAGCATTTGGCCTTTGGAAGGAGGAGCTAAACCCCGATCTCAAACTTAAGATCTGAACCCAAGCAACAAAATACTACGAAATGAGAAAACTGGTATGAGAGATAGGTGTTACAAAGGAGAAAAGTAATGGAATAGAAATACATATCAACACTAGCCGAACTTAATTAGCACATGTGGAGAGCTATGTTAAAAGTTAATGGGAGCACTAAAGAGAATATTATTCTCAAGAAATGACTACATGCCGACTCAAAAAAAAAAGGAAATATAACTATACCACCTCAGAGGATACCAATTTGAAAAGGCTAACCCACACTACCACAAAAGCTAAAACTACACGAACACTGGGGGGGGGGGGGGGGGGGGGGGGGGGCGGGATGGGAGTTACCGCTTACCTGTCCATCGATGCTTAATGTGTTTATTCTTTCTTTAGAGGAAAATACATGCTAACTTGGGCAGTAGAAACACATGGTATGTCTATATCTCTGTCATTTTGTCTCAGATACAGTTATTTCAAATGCCTGAAATTGTTATAAAACACATACATCAGCTTGTTTGGTTTCACAAGGCTAAACTTTAGCTCTCCACTTTTAGCATTATTTTAACTCTTGGAAAACCAAATAGGAGGGCTAAACTTTAGCCCCCGTTAGCCCTTTAGCCCCTCCAAGGTGGGCTAGACGGGGATAAAAGTGATCCCATGTGAGTGAAATGGCATGTAACCTAGTGGTTACCACTACTACAAAAATTGATTAACCAAGGCACTTTGGTCTCAGAGGCGGGCACGTTAAAAAATCACTTCGGTTAATGTTTGCGATTAACCGAGACAGCCATTTTTTATTAATCGAGGCGGTTTACAAAACCGCCTTGCGAAATCGATTAACCGAGGCGGCCTCTGATAATACTGGCCCCATTTCGGAGCCCAGATGGCCCATCTCAGCCCGTATGACGCTCCAAGTAATATAATCATAAGTTAGATTTTCCTCCTCACTCCTCCCTCTCCGTCACTGCTCCTCTCCCAGCGGCGCACCTCCCTCTCCTGCACTTCCTCTTCCTCACTCCCTCTCCCGAGTCCCGACGACGAGGGGCCCGAGGCGGCGTGGCACGGCGCCTCCGACGATGGCGGGGCATGGCGCGGGGCGCGCGGACCCCGGTGGCAGCGGGGCAAGGCACGGGGAGGGCGGACCCTGGTGGCGCCGGAGCACGGCGAGGCGGCGCGCGGCCCCCGGCGGTGGCGGGGCATGGTAGCGGCACTGGCAGTAGGCTAGAGGCAACGGCGGGCCGGATCCGGTGGTGTCAGGGTCGGATCCGAGCAATGGGGGCCCTCCTTCGTCCTCCCGGCGGCGATGCACCCTCCTGGGGCCGGATCTGGTGGCGTCGGGGCCGGATCCGGTGGTAGCGGGACACAGCCGCAGCGGGATGCGGCGACGGCGGCCGATGGGCTCGGCGGGCTTTTCTCTTTTTTAAAAAAAATATTTCTGATTTATCGAGGCGGGCATGGAAACCGCCTCGGTTAAGTCACGATTAATCGTGACGGTGCCTCCGAGGCGATTGTGCCTACCCGCCTCGAAAAATACTTTTCGACCGCCTCAAAAAATAATTTTTGTAGTAGTGTACAAGAGTCTTAGAGCAAGGCTTATGGATTTCACCGGCAGCTAGCTGCAACGCGAGAGCAATGGTGGCGGCCCTACTACTATTTAATGCCACTTTGCTGCTCAGCCAATAGGAGGAAGCGTAGTGTGTCTCCGTCGACTTGAGCGGACGCCTCGCGAGACGCTCTCTTCATTTCTCTCTCCTCCATATAGATATCAGCATGCTTACAATCCGTAATAATACTTGCTCTTAGTAAGACCTCAGGTCTTGGGTTTGACTCCCTATGAGAACAAATATTCTAGAACTTAACGGCGTTGTGCTTTCAGTGGTAGACGATGTTCCTATTAACAGCGAGGTGTTTGTGGTGACTTGGTCAATCTTATGAATTTACCGGCTCAATCATCGAAGATGCTCATATTGGTAGGATTTGTTTACGTGTGTTCATATGAGTGAGTGTGTGTGCGTTGCGGGTGTCTGAGTTGTACTATAAAAATTAAAAAAAGTGATTCTGAGTGAGCAAAAGCCTCTCCCTACTCTCCCCACCCAAGACTTTCTCTACCCTTCCGGCATCAATTAGGGTCAAAATGAGTCTTTGTACATCCTAGGATAAGCTTTAGCCCTTGTATCCAAACAACAAAAAGAGCTAAACTTTGACCCTCCATGTGAAGAGCTGATCTTTAGTCCTTGGACTAACATTTTAGCCCTTTGTATCCAAATAGAGCCGAAATCTTAACAATGTATGGAGGTAGTAGTAAGTACTCCCTCCATCCTGGAACATACATAGGGCGTTCTGGGTAACTGGGTTTTTACAAACAGATTATAGAGGTAGAGAAAAAAATGTATATACCATCATTATTGCATTGTTCAATTATTAATTGTTCAATTTAATTTTAAGCTGCTAGCACCAGAATTAAGATGATTAGCATGTCTGTTTTACTCTCCTGGTCCACCGTAATTGATTTTTTTACCAAACTAGCATCGAAATCAAGAAGATTATGATTCTTTTCTTATCCAAAGAATTCTAAGATGGCTTAGGCCCTGTTTATTTTCCAAAAAAAAATTTACAGTATCCCTCACATCGAATTTTTAAACATATGCATGGAGTATTAAATACAGTTGAAAAAAAACTAATTACATAGTCTAACTGATTAGCATGAGATGAATCTTTTAAGCCTAATTAGTCCATAATTAGACATTATTAGTCAAGTAACAATGAAATATGCTACAATATCAAAACCCAAATTTTTTCGCGAACTAAACACAGCCTTATATTTAAGTATAAATTTTAAACCCTCCAATACTTTATACGTTGCACGAATGAGCTACCACTAACCGAATGGACACGGAAAAAAGCTTTTTCCCATGGCATCGTAGGTACGTCGGGAGAATGAGCTACTACTAAGACCATCTCCAACTCTCTTAGTAGGATGGTGTCCATAGCATTAATGAAGCTGCCATATAAGCAATTTGATGACATGGCAAAAGAGTTAATAAGGCAAAAAGTAGACATGGTTTCTCATGCAAGACATCATGTCTACACAAGAATCAAGAAATGGAGAAGAGTGATACGGTGAGGCAAAGAGAGAGAAGAGAGTGAATTGGATGAGATTTGTTTGCTTTATTTATCATAAAAACTATGCATTGAAGAGGTATTGTGCATGAGTAGTTTTTTATCCATTTTTTCCTTTAGACACCACATATAGACACTCTGTGTTGAGATGGCCTAACCAATGGACACGGAAAAAAAACTTTTTCCCATGGCATCGTAGGTAACACTCGAAACAAATTAACGCGCGGAGACAAATTAAAGAACTATACGTTTTGGATGCGGGGCACGTACCTGCGCCAGCGCTTACCTGAGTGCATGCACGCCCTTTGCAAGGCACGGCGTTGCGCGACAAGCCCACCCGGTTGTCTCCTTTTTTAAAGCGCCTGTCAATTGTCATGTTCCGGAGCACCATCCAGCCTTGTATCACGTACTCCAGAATGCGGCCACACACACCCAAGGGGCCATGAAGCCAGCCAATGCCCAATGGACGGCCGCCGGCACGAACCGGACGCTTCCAAGCACGCGCGCGCATCGACGCCAGCGGCCGCAGCGAGCAAAAAGCTGAGGGCTCCAGCGTAGCCCGAGCCCCGCGGAGCGGGCAGGCGGCGGACACGAAAGCCGCCCCGCGCCAGGGTGCCGGTTCCAATCAGGCCGGGCAAGGCCAGCCCGGCAGACGCCGCCCGCGCCGCGCTGTTCGGCTGTCAACGCCGGCGTGGAAAAGCAGCCGCGCACCAACGGAGAGACAGTACTACGTGCCCCGGCGATCGGTGGAATCACGTGTGGAGAGAGAGAGAGAGAGAGAGGGGCGAGGCATGGAGCCATGGAGGCGCGCGCCGCACGTAGCGTAGCCGTAGCGGTAGCGTAGCCCCCGTGCGCATGGGTAGCCGGCCGCCAGCGCGGTCCCGGACGGAGGGGACACCGTACGCGCGGCGGCCGGCGCCTTGTCTGGACGGGGGGCGAGGCGCCGAGGCGGCCCCGCGGCGTGGCGTGCACGGTGCTGCCCCGCGGATGGTGCCCGTGCCCGGCCGTGCGTGCGTGCGTGTCTTGATTTCTCGCGCGTGGAGCCGCGGCGGCACGGCCAACCTAGCCAGCCTCCGGAAATGCGTGGCGGTGATGCGTCCGTTCGCACGTTGAAGACTCATCGTGAGACTGAGATAGTCAAGCGATACGGATTTCCAATCGCGACGGATCATCCGATCCGAGTTTAAGTAGCTATCGCAGGCATATAACAAAAAGTTCGTGTCCTCTTCAACACTTTGATACACGATTGAATCGCCATTCTTGCTTCAGAAATAAAACACGTGATGGCTCACGCAGTGCTCCGTGCGCTTCCCTTTTTTTTCTCCGCAAGAGTTAATCGTTGTGTTGAAAATGTTGCCAACTTGATGGCTCAACTCAACAATCTTTTTATCCACTCATGTCTTTTAATTTAGCGCTGGAACTGACCAAAGCAAAAGAAAGCACGGTAAACTCCGTCGTCAGGTACTCAGGTTCTCCAGGACGTGCGGTTGACCGGTTGTGTGCGCTGCCCGCCGCCCCGCCGCTCGGCCGGAGCCGGACCCATCCAACCAAGCCAGTACCGAACCCCAGCAGGGAGGGAGGCTCCAACCACGCCATCGACGCACGCACTCCACCACCCAAACCCAAAGCCCCAACTGCCACGCTCCCCCGACACCCAACTCGCTGGCTGGCTCCCGCCCGCGCCCGCGGAAGCTTCCCCAGGCCCCCGCCTTATAAAGGACCACGCGCCCGCACGCCCACGCCGCACCACCACCACGAGCGCACGCCGCACGCGCGCCCCACTTCTCGCTCTCTTCATCCGCCGCCGCGCCGCGCTCCGCTCGTGTCCGCGCGCACGTGTGCAGTCGCGCTCGGTCGGCGGCCGGCTAGCTAGCCATGGCGACGGGCAGGTCGAGGGAGGCGGCGGGCCCCGCGCGGTGCCGGCGGCACCCGAAGCACCGGCACGCGGCGGGCGTGTGCCCGTTCTGCCTGCGGGACCGCCTGTCGCGCCTCTCCGCCGCCGCCGCCTCCGGCCCCGCGCGCTCCGGCGCCACCGCGTCCGCGTCGCCGTCGTCGGCATCCTCCCCGTGCTCATCGTGGGAGGAGACCGTCGCGCCGTCGTCAGCCCAGGCCCCGCGGCCGCGCCGCGGGAGCCTGGGCCTGCTGCTGCGGCAGGAGGGCCGGGAGGCGGCGGCGCTGGCCGCGGGCCGCCGCGCGGAGCAGGAGCAGGAGCAGCAGCAGGACGAGAGGACGGCCAGGAGGGGCGGCAACTTCTGGGCGCGGCTGCAGCAGCAGCTCCACCACGGGGGCTGGCACCGGAAGGACGGGTGCTCAGCGGCCGCGGAGAAGCAGGGCGCCCCCGCCCCCGCCGCCGCGCCGCACAGGCGGGCGCCGGTGGTCTGACGAAGGCGACGACGAATCGGAGACCGTGCCGGTGGACGAGCGCGTCGAGCTGTGTTCGGTTGTGTGCTGTTCGCCTGTTCCTGTGTGTTACGCTGTTGGTTATCTCGCAACCCTCCCCTTCGGTTTCTCTTCTTCCTGTCCTGTGATCTGCTGGCCGAGTGGCGGCGCATGGCGGGCCTAATGGCTCGCCCATTTTGTAAACATCTCCAAAAACGAAGCTCGCACTCGGCTCATTCGTGTTCTTCCGCCACCACCGATCACATCAAACGTGTTCTTCCGCTACCATGATCAGATCACACAGTTGTGCGCTAATCAGAACTAGCCGTGCAGCCGAGTTGTTTACCTGTTTTTTGGCAAGTAGTGACCGGCATTTTCTAGTCCTCGGGCAGGCACAGCTGCTGCGCAAAAGCAGGGGGCCCTCCTCTCGGCAATCAGCAGACACATCGGCCTTTTCTTTTTGAGAAAAGACACCTGGTGCTTTTCTTTTCTTGCATGGCAGGTGCAACTAATATTCTCGCACGAAGTAGCGTACAACTAAGACACTGCTTTGGCAATACTCTTCGTTATGCATGTATTATTCTTTTTTTCCAGGGAATTCATTACTCATTCTCCGTTATGAATGTTGTTTGCAAGGTTTTTAAAGCGGAAAGCGGTAAGGCGAGGCGATGCGTCACTGCTCGGACGCCTAGGCGATAAGGCGAGGCGATGTCTTATTTACTTGTAAACACATGTTCATTTATCTCTAAAACACATACATTTACTTGTAAAAGAAAAAAAATAGAGGACCACTGGGCCTAGAGATGGAAAACAGGCTCATCAAAGCCCAGCCCAATTAACCCATCCCCCACTCCCCCTCCACCTTATCGCCAACCCTACCAAGCTGCCTCTGCCTCTCCTCACATCCCCACATCTCGCCGCCTCTGCTGCCTTTCCTCCGATCCTGCCGCCTCTGCGCCTCATCCTCCGACCGCGTCGCCGCCGCCGTTGCCTGCCCGCCGCCTCCTCCTCAGCCGCCGCCGCCCTCCTCCTCCTCTGCCTCTGCCCGCCTCTGCCTCCTCCGCCGCCAGCCCCTACCTCCGCACGATGCAAGACCAGAGGAGGAGGATGAAGGATAGAAGGTGGCGGCGCGGCTCCGTCCCCTGGCAGCGCGGCACTGGAACCGGCGGCAAGGCGTCGCCGACGCCCAGACTGGCCTAGACTTTTTTACCGCTCGGACGCCTAGGTAAAAACCTTGGTTGTTTGGAGTTATCTGTTCTGAATAAGTTAATCGGATAATACGCCAGACGCAAATGCAGCAAAGATTATCATTATGCAATGATCACAATTCACAAACACATCTGACAGAGCTATAGCACCTGCACACACAGAGCACATTTTAGTGTTTCGCCCTCTTTCAGCTGGGACCCCTAGCCAGCTAGCCTCCTACGCTCAGGAGGGCATCTCGTGTTACCAGACACCAGCTCCTGTTCATGTATACACTTCTCCAAATGAACCAGCGACCTGGGTCCCGCTCCTGCCCAAAAATCTACTGTGCCTCGGTCAACTCCTGTCATCCTGTGTCCACTCCTCTCTCTATCTACTGTCCTCTAATCCTTCAACAGGAGCTTTCTCGTTTCCTACGTTGAGATCGTTAAGCCATCTTGATCTCTCAACCGGCCGCGTTCCTTCGTGTTGTCGCCGCCATCGTCGTCAGGGTAACCCATCGTCGTCGAGGTGATCCGCATCCGCGCTGCTCGAATTCCGTTTCAATTTCCGGAAGATCTCGTCGAGCGATTCCGTGGCGGACGGCGCGTTCGTCCCGAGACTCGGGGACGGGCTCAAACGGAAGAACTTCTTGGAGCCCATGCTTGCTCTGAAGTTCTGAAGACCCATCTTCATTGAGGCCCACCTTGAGGCCGTTTCAGCTGGTGGTGATTCTGGTTCTGTACTCGCGGAAGGCGGCTCTTCTGAGCTTTCGGCCTCAAGGTTGATGGAGGCCGATGAGATCCCCTTCTGCACTTGCTCCACTGGTTTCAGACTGCTGCTTTGGTCTCTGACTGAAGAATATTGGTAGGCAATGTTGCCACTGTGTTTCGTTTGGGTGGTTCGTTCTGGAGTCATTTCAACTGTCGGTTCCCCCTGTGCAAAAGAAATTGAAGATGAACTGAGGGTGAGATTCCAACAAAAGAAGACTGCAGACTCTTTTTTTTTTGGAACGAAAAGAAGACTGCAGACTCCTGGAGGAAACAAAGTAGCACCACGAGAAAGGACTGATGATGCAATAAAAAATATTCTCACCAGTGGTACATTTCCCGATTCGACGTCTTTGCCTATACTGCTGAAATTTCTTGCTAGTGGAGTTGCATGCTCACTGACCTTGCGTCCCTGTTCCATCGAATTTCTCTCTGCAGAAGAAAGCAAAATACATCAGGCGATATCAGACAGAACCAGCAAGAAAAAAGGATTGAAAAAGCAATTAGAACGAGGATGGAGAAAAAAAAAGGATTGATGGTTCCCAAACTGCAGCAGAGTTTGAGGTGTGCTTCCGTGTAGGTATGATACATGTTCCTACCAATGCAGCTCTCAATTCATTGACACAATTGAAATCCCATATAAGAACATAGTAATAAACAAAAGAAAAGAGGATGTGTGGGGTAACAAGAAAGGATAAATTATGCAGTTCCTACCTTTCTGCAGAATAAACATTCCAGATGGATCCAACCCATCCATATCTTCTTGATCAGTCCAGCACTTGAACCTTTTTAAGCTCCCAAAAAATTCCATCAGATGCTCAAAGAAATTACAAGCGACCAGTAGAGTATAAACAACCATAATGAGTGGGTAGATTTTGTTGAAGGTTCTCCCAAAGAAAGGAACAACATCACCAATGTTTCCCATTCTCTACATATCAGTACAAGAGATAATCAGTCAAGCAGTTAACTGTTTCAAAAAAAGAAAATAGCATTCAAATGATGCTAGCACACCGATACAATAACCAGAGAAATTATGCATTGTGGATTTGCAGTAAAAAAATTATCCTCCAAACAACTCCCTTTCAGAGAACTTGACCATCATTGGGGAAGCTGCTGAATCTGAGTTAGGGCAGTGTTTTAAATATTTCTTTATAGGCTTCACAAAATTAACTTGGGTGATATATGAATTTTGGATAAGTGATTATCTAAAGAGCAATAAATCCTGAACTGGGAACCTGTATTTGGCATGCAAACTCTAAGCTGGTAATTGTATAACGTGTTTAAACTTCTGTTTCCTAGTGTACCCACAAAATACTTTCCCTAACGAATAAGAAAATAAAAATTGGTGTTATCAATTTTTTGTCTTGCCAACCAACATCAAATATAATATTTTGAGATGAAGAATGGATACCCGAATAGCACATATTGATTTTATATTATTGCCGATAATATAGTACAAAATACCGGAAAAGAACATATAAAAAATATCACCTTTTCAAAAGTAGTTTTAGCATTACCACCAAGGTGAATGAGATTCAGGAAGTTGTAAGAAATAGGAGGCGCATATCTTGCAACCATTCTGCAAAGAAATATTTGGTGCAAAAATCATACTAAGATGCATTGATTTTAACAATTCATGCCATTCAAAGCATCAGAAGATGGAAAATTGGGAAACTTACGAGCAGATCATAAGCAAGCTGACCGAACTAGTTTGTCCTGGGGTCAAGGAATAGAAGAGCATCATCCCTATCCTAAATAGAGAATAATATGTGCAGATGCACATGTACATCAGGGGAACAAATGCAGCAACCTGTTAAGAGGCAACTTGAATTAGCAAAAAATAAAACATTGCTTTCTGATTTTTTTCCCCTTTCATGAAAAATTACATTTAGTAAAAGGAACAACATACTTTTTTACACAAGAAACAACAATATTTGATCCTATAAAAGAATAAATTATGACAAGCCATCAGGGAACATGTTCACGGATTAAAGCACAATTAGTTATGTAAATGACCACTACAAACGAGAAGAATAGGATTAAACATAATCTCATGCAAAGAAATCATGCTTTAGATAGCCATATATGTGTGTGATAGTGGGGGTCCTGTGCATTTTACTCTGAATTAAAGGCAATGATGACAAGGACAAGTTACATCAATAGAACTGACAAACTCCATACCTGCACTAGAACTTCTTGCTTTCCTACAGCATTTATAAGATTGGAGAAAAGTGAAAGATCAACATCACTTGGTAGCAAAGTAGCCTCAGCTAACAGTATGGAAGCCGAGATGCAGCCAAGGATTACAGAAAGTACTCTCATAAGTTGCTTTTTCAGTAAACAACGCCAAATGAACTCTGAAAATGTCAACGCCATTTTTATCAGTTCCATAAATTATTGAAAGAAGATCATGGAGGTTAGCTAGAAACCCTATACACGTCTTATATGATAACTGAGAGGGTCAGGTAGACATATTGTTGCTATAACATTTCTTGAAACACTGTTAAAATTACACGTCATGAATAATTGTCAAGTTACCGTTTATGATTAGTACAACTAGTAGAATCTTGCAAGACATTTCCAATTGTTACATTATTAGGAGATATTGGAGGAAAATACCTGTGGAGTCAAGGAAGGACCCCATGGTTCCTGATCGATTTTCCCTGAAACTTTATAGATATTTCCTGTAAAAGTAAACAATGAATGAGATACAAGATGCTTGAAACAGACTTCTCGAAATATTTCGTATGATGATGACTGGTAAGCTGATAACCAGCTTGCAACACTTGACGATTGAGGCAGTTTGCACAAAAGTTAATGCATATATGGTGAAATGTCATGAGTAAATATACTGAAATATCCATGATAAATACTGATATGTCCATGTTTATTACCACTCAAGTGCATTGAAGGGGCCTAATGTATTAATTGTTTGAACTGAACATATCAGTACGCTAGTCAGCACTTATCCTACATGATAAACAAAGGCCCAGCAAATATGTTCTGTTTATATGCAATATCAATCAAAATTCAGATAAAGATAGCTTAAGTCAGTGGAATATTTACAGTGGTAAAAATAGTAAAAAGAATTCCCAAGATAGCTTATTGTAATATGATTAGACAAAATAAAAGACACATCAACATTCTTCTGAATTTTCCCAGTAAAAATATATTGTGTGAAAGACCTGTACTGTAACTACCTGTGGATATACCTAAATTACAGTTGATTGTGCTGTAACAAACTCATTTTCCTTCTAATACAAAGATACACAGTTCTCCATATTCTCAGAAAAAAGGATATAAACCTAAAATACCAACAAGAAATCTTTTACCACAAAAGCACATTTCATAAACTGGCATAACCATTTCTACACAAACATAAACAATACTTACCATCCACTGGCACCGCGTTGCTCATAGTTTCTAATAGTGTCTTCAAGCTCAAGGGCTTTCATTACACAATTCAGATAATCACTGCAAAAGTAGAATATAAAATTAAGCACAGTAGACATGAACAAATGCGAGCCTTTCTTTTTAATTAAAAAACATGGTATAAAAGCTATCAACTTGTGATGGTCTACTGTATCGTACCTTTTACGCCTATAATACTCCTCATGTGCTCTCCTAAGTTGACGTCGGAGCGTAGCCATTGTTTTATTATCAGTATCATAGTCCATATCATTTTCCCCTAATTTTCCACCAGAAGGCTTGAATAATGCATCATCTTGTAGCTGAGGGAAAAAAAGGATGTGAGGTGATGAATTGTTATGACTAATCCAATATTTAAATGAAACTTCATGTGGTACCTGAAAATCCATACCATTCGAGCCAGCATATTATCAATGATATCCATGCAAGGTCTTAATGGATCGCGCTTGGACATTTGATTCGAGGTGGATTGAACAACCTAAGATCAGGCAAGGAACAGTTCTTCAGATAAATGCAGTGATCAGGATATGACTATTTGGAATCTAGAAAAGCACATACATATATTGTACTGCAATATTCTTGGTGAGCATGATCAAGCTTTGTAGACATCTTGGCAACTTTGTGAGATAAAAATTGGAGGCGGTGAGTCCAATCAGCATTTCTCCATATGTTCCTTGGAATTTCGCTCAAGCCAAAACCCAGCAGGAAGGCACCTGTCACTAAGCCAAAGGTATTTGAGCATGCCATGGCAAAGCCCAAGATACCGTGAACCCTGCCAGCAGACAATAATTTAAGTTACGAAAGTGAAACAAGAATTCAAATGAACCCTTCTCCAAACAAAGATTGAAAAAGGGACTGAACACAAGAAACAAAATGTTTGTCAAGAGATATTTAAGGAAGTGGCTAGGAATTGGATAGATTTCAAGAGAGTTAATTGTGGCCTTTTGTTCCACTGCAGTATAATCAGAGAAATCACATTTGCACCCCAGATGCAGATACATATTAGATTGATCAAGGTTTATACAATCATGATAGATTTCTAAACCATACCAATTATGACGCATGATAATAATCAGGAGGAGTCCAAAAAGGCCAGTGGATCCCACAATTGCATAATATGTCATATTCTTTTGGATGCTACTTTTTAGCCTTCCTTTGAATGTGAAATCTCCAGAATCTTCATAGCCCTGAAGAGTGGGAACAATAGACCTGTTCAGGTAGATAGATAGAATTTCAAATGACAATACTGTAAATGTACACTGCGGTCTACAACAAACAACCTACCAACTGCTAACCTAAATAAGGAAGTAAGTTGTTCACTAAAAAAAGTTAGGCAATTAGGATGCCCCATAAGTACTTTTTCTTATGTTAGCCACAAGCCCACAACTCAGGTGAGAAACAATGTAATATTGTAAAACGAAATAGCAATACCAACCAAGAGGCCAAAGATTTTATCCATGGTTAGTGCTTGTAGAACGCAGGGCAAATAAGAGACCATGTCAAGGGACCTAGTTTATCTAGTAAAGGGAAACAATTAAGGTAAACGTTGACGTTGACCAACTGTGCAGTTAAAAAATCAATGTTTACGCAACGGTGTCACACTGCATCAACGTTATGCAAATGACATGTCATGTTTATTTGAGCTCATCATAAGAAACACAATCATTCCCGGTCTTCCCAACACTGCAGCTACGGAGACAGAGTGAAACACGTTTTGTCCGTTAATATGCAGTACAAACAAGAGCGCACGGGATCGCTGACATACCACGCTAGGATAAATGTGCTCCAATACGACCAGCTCCAAAAGAACCCGACGTCACTGTTCTGATTTCCTGAAATTGCCTGCAATCCGATCATAACGGGTCAGCCGGCGCGCCAACAGATTGAAAATAGGTTAGCTTGCAGACCAGTACACGAGTATAGCGTAACAAGTAACGGCGCGAGTGGATTGTATGAATGTACAAACTGCGACAGCAAAAAGTCTAATCCGTTTGTTGATGGTGATTGTTTGCTTAAGCTTTTAATTATGCAGCAGGAGTTGACAAGCCATTGAAGCAGTCTAATGCGGCTAATTTGACGATTTCACCACCTAAGTACCTAACCCCAGTCACTCCCGCGATTGATTTCACGAATTTTTACCTTGTTATTAGTATTGACATTACCTGCACAGAATGATCTAAAATCATTCCGCAGCAAACTAGCAACGGGTTAACATAAGGTTCATCAAAACTCCAATCTCGACGCCGCATTTTACCAGTATGGCAGTATCTATCCAAAACTACGGCGCCTCCCATGTTATTCTGATCACGTATGGTCACGGAACAAGCGCGGCTTAATTCCTCGGAAGCCCAAATGATCACACTAAGCAGGAACTGGCGAGGGCCGCGGCAGCGTAGCGTTAGCAGCGTGGTGCGAGCGAGGTGGATCGAGCAAGGAGGCGGCGGCGGGATCGCACCGTCCAGATGTCGGTGGGGACGAGGACGACGAAGGAGAGGGAGCAGAGCCAGGCGTATCCGACGACGGCGAGCACGCGGGCCGGCACGGCGGGGCCCGCGAAGTAGTGCAGCGTCGCCGCCACCATCCCCACCGTCAGCGGCAGCGATATCGCGTAGAACACCCACATGTCGCCTCTCCGGCCCGGGCTTCCCCGCGCTCGCTGCGTCGATGAGAAAAGACAGAACCGGAGATGAAGTGCTGCGCTGCGCGGCGCGGCTTGGCGGGGAAGGAGGCGCGCCGGGGGCTCTTAAAAAGCTTGGGCGGGCGTTTTGGCGGCGAGGTGGGGTGGGGATGGTGGGTGGCGTAGCCGGGACCAGACCGGTTCAGCTGCTCACGTGGCTGGCGGTGGGCCCCGGCCACCCCGCATGGAGTCGGACGCGGACCCGTTCCGCGCCCTCCGACCGGATCGTCGCCGGGGTGGGGGTGGCGAAGTGAAGCGCCGCCGCCGGGCAACGCAAGCAAAGAGCGTGTCAAGTGAACGCATCGGGCCCAATCATGCGTCGCGCCCTGCATTAACAAATCGCGATCAGATGCCTCCGTACGGAGGTTTTGGGCGTGCCCTGACTTCATTTTGGGGTGGTTATTAAAGTATAAAGCAAAACGTTCTGGTGAGTGCAGGACTCTGTCAAAACGCATGCGTCGCCCCTGCATACCGATTACCGCGGCGTGCATGTATGTACACACGGGGGCTACCCGGTCACACCTCTAATAATTAAAGTGTCAGATTACTCGGGGTAAATTGTTTCGGCCATGTCGTCAGCTGGAAGGAGACATTGGCGACTTTGATCCGTCAACTGTTTTGCCCATAGGCCATAGCCTCCATTTTTAAAGGGAACAAAAACTCATCTGCTTAGTGTTTTTTTAGCAAACTCGTCTGCTTAGTCTCAGGGTTCGCGCTCGCACCACCACTCTCCCATGGCCTCCTATATAACTTCTGAAAGATGTATAAACTATGCATCTATAAAGCCTATTAAGTCTAAATTAGATTCAACATTTTGAAAAAAATAGTTCAATATTTGAAAATAATATATTCAACATTTTTAGAGACTATTTCAACATCTCAACAAAATAAATTCAACAAACCAAAATCTAGATCAACATTTTTTTCAATCCATCTTCTCCGGCGCCGGCGGGGAGCAGGAACGGCGGCGCGCGGCGGCAGAAGCAGCCGTAGCAGCGCGCACGGCAGCAGCAATAGCGCATAGCAGCAGCGCGCTGTGACGCCAGGGTGCAGCAGCGGCGGGCGAGGTGGCGGCGGCGCCACATGGTGAGGAAGGAGGAGGAAGAAGGTTATAGTTGAAGAGATCCAACGGATGAAAAAGTTTGCACGAATCTCAAACACTGGAAGGCGGAGAAGAAAATTTTTTGCGGAAGATGGATATCATATCCGACTCTCTCCCTCTCGAAAAAAAAGGAACTTTGAAACCGTTCCCGACGGCCCGCAAGGCCCAATGGTGGGCAACAACCAAGTTTATGGGCCGAAACTTATGAGAGGAGGCCTGCGGAAACATGGTGGCCCATCAGACCTCGAAACACAGTACTCATCCAATGCACATTCCTCATTTTCAGTTGCTGTGTGTACTCGACTAAATTGCCCTCCCCTCTGAGCCGGCCCTGCCAACTAATTAGCTGTGTACTTTTTTTAAAGAAAAAGACTAATCAACTGTGTACTCTAGCTACAATCTCCCTGATTTACTGTGGGAGACTCTTGTCTTGTCTTATAGACCTTAATGTCGCCGTGTTTACGAACTGGTCATTCTGGTGTGACGTGTGACAGTGAACATGTTCCTACCCTACGGTGCGATCCGTGACTTGCGAGTGTTTTTGAGTACGTAGTTAAAAGTCATTTATCAGTGTGTCGCTGTATTATGGAGATTCAATATGGTACTGTGGTTTGGATGATACCGACATGAGCTGAATATTTGAAGCAATGCATGGTTAGGTGGTCTGGATAATTTAAGGGCCTTCAAATTTGATCTAAATAATTTAAGAGTCTAATTTTATACAATTTAAGCTAAAAATTTTAAGAGTCAAATTAAATTGCAAAGAGACCACTAAGACCATAATCCATTATCACCTTTAGGTTTGTGACGCTCTCATATAACATGTTTTCAATCAGGTTCCAGTATGTTGGAATTTGTGATATGATACATATATGTTTGCTTCCGGCCGGTTTCACACTATCGTCCTCAGTTTCAGATGAAAATGCAAAGCTAAAAAATGGCGAGAGCCTTTTCCTAACTTTCCTCCCACCCGATGCTCAAAAAAAAAAAAACTTTCCTCCCACCCCCCCCCCCCCCCCCCCCCCCCCCCCCCCCCTCATCCGTCCCGTCACCGCCTACAGAATCGATGCCGCCATGGAGCAAGCAACTTTCGCCGCTGCCGCCCATGCACCGTCTCCACCTCCGCTCTCGTGGGCTCACCAGATCCGCATGGCCGCCGCCCAGGGCCACTTCCGCGACGCCGTCTCCGCCTTCCTCCGAATGCGCGCCTCCGCCGCTCCGCGCTCGTCCGTGCCGACCTCCCTCCCCGCGGCGCTCAAGTCCTGCGCCGCCCTCGGCCTCCGCGCCCTCGGCGCCTCCCTCCACGGGCTGGCCATCCGCTCCGGCGCATTCGCCGACCGCTTCACCGCCAACGCCCTCCTCAACTTCTACTGCAAGCTACCAGATTCGGATCTCCGCCCCTCCGGTGTGACCACCGTGGATGGCACGGGATCACCGACCGCATTGGAAAGCGGGCGGAAAGTGTTCGACGAAATGCTTGAGAGGGACGTGGCGTCCTGGAACACTTTGGTGCTGGGCTGCGCGGAGGAAGGGAGGCACCAGGAAGCGCTGGGATTGGTCAGGAAGATGTGGATGGATGGGTTCAGGCCCGACTCGTTCACCTTGTCCAGTGTGCTGCCAATCTTTGCGGAGTGTGCTGATGTCAAGAGAGGCATGGAGGTGCATGGTTTTGCGATCAGGAATGGGTTTGACGAAGATGTGTTTGTTGGCAGTAGCCTGATTGATATGTATGCAAATTGCACTTGGACCGATTACTCTGTGAAGGTGTTCGACAATCTCCCAGTACGTGACCCAATTCTGTGGAACTCCATGCTCGCAGGGTGTGCACAAAATGGTTCGGCTGAGGAGGCGATTGGAATATTTCTTCGGATGCTGCAGGCTGGAGTTAGGCCTGGGCCTGTGACTTTCTCGAGCCTCATACCTGCTTGTGGCAATTTGGGGTCGTTGCGCTTCGGGAAGCAGCTGCATGCCTACGTGATCCAGGGTGGGTTTCAAGATAATTTGTTTATATCTAGCTCCCTGATTGACATGTACTGCAAATGTGGGGAAATTAGCATTGCCCGTCGCATCTTTGACAGGATGCCTTCACCAGACATTGTATCATGGACCGCTATGATCATGGGGTATGCACTGCACGGTCCAGCAAGAGAGGCTTTTGTGCTGTTTGAGAGAATGGAATTGGGAAATGTGAAGCCTAATCATATCACCTTTCTTGCGGTTCTGACTGCATGCAGTCATGCTGGATTGGTGGATAAGGGCAGGAAGTATTTCGATAGTATGTCGGATCATTATGGAATTGTTCCTACTCTACAGCATTGTGCAGCACTTGCAGATACCCTTGGCCGTGCAGGAGAGTTAGATGAAGCATATAATTTTATATCTAAGATGCAAATAAAGCCACTGCATGTGTGTGGTCCACATTGTTAAGGGCTTCCAGAGTGCATAAAAATACTTCATTGGCTGAGGAAGTAGCCAAGAAAATTATGGAGCTTGAGCCAAGGTGCATTGGATCTCATGTAGTTTTATCAAATGTGTATTCAGCTTCTGGGAGATGGAATGAAGCAGCACGCCTACGGAAATCTATGAGAAATAAGGGTATGAAGAAGGATCCGGCTTGCAGTTGGATTGACGTGAAGAATAAACTGCATGTGTTTGTAGCTCATGATAGGTCCCATCCTTGGTATGATAGGATTATTGATGCACTGAATGTTTTCTCAGAGAAGATGGCACTCCAAGGATATGTGCCTAACACAGAGGATTTGTCCAGGATATTGAAGAAGAGCAGAAGAGATATGTGTTATGTGGTCACAGTGAGAAACTTGCTATAGTGTTTGGTATTATATGCACACCACCTGGAACCACAATTCGTGTGATGAAGAATCTCCGAGTCTGTATTGATTGCCACACAGTAACAAAGTATATTTCAAAATTAGCTGAGAGGGAGATTGTTGTGCGTGATGCGAACCGGTTCCACCACTTTAAGGATGGAAATTGTTCCTGCGGTGACTTTTGGTGATTGGACAACGCTTTGGGATATCATATGTTTGTGAAATGAGTTCCTACTGCATGTTGCTATACTGAGTGTGGGAAATTGATGGAAAGGATCCTTCCCAATCTAAGTATTTTCCATCATGACAAGGATATAAGCTATTTGTATATTTCTGAAATTTTAGTTCAATCCCTAGGCCGAACTTAAGGTTGCCTTTAGTTTAGAAAACCAAGTCGGTTCATAATGAGGCAGTCAGTCTCATACTCTCTTTTGAAGACTATAGTGAGTTGGACTAAAGAGGGCAGTAAGCACAATTGAAAGCCATGCACATCACCATACGTCTTGATTCTTTGAACACATTAGGTAAACTTACTGGTTTTACAATCAAATGGCTGCTTTTTCATGATATAAAATTCAGCTGCAGTGTGTTCCCATATAAACCATTTTTTGCTCACAGATTGTAGTTTCTTCTCAGTTCGAGGATAAAAAATGTAGTTTCTTCTGAAAAAACGTGCCTAGGCATGGTCGCCAAAAAAATGTAGTTTTCTTCTGATTAAAGTACCTTTGTTGTTCTGTAGCTTCCATTAACCTACTAGCTAGGGTATGCTCCATTCCTGGAATTATTATCTTTTCACCATCGAATCATGGTCACAGTCATGGGTCACCTAATCCCACACCTGCATAAGAATACATTAAGTTACGGGTACGTGAAGTATGTTTAATTGATTAATCATCCAGCCTTGATGTCCAGAACTTAATCATTATAAGCCCACGCTGTATATTTGGGCAAGTTTATACATTAAGAATACATTAAGTTTAATCTTGCAGTAGCTGCTTGTCCAGAACAGAGGCAAGTTTTCGTAATGCTTGACAAACCCACTGCCAGATGCTCATCTCTCCAACGAACATAGGATATAGGTCGCTATGTACAAACTCTGTAATTACTGATAGTCAAATCAATGCTTTGTAGTAGTGTGTAATTATTTCAACTGGTTTTTTTTTTGCCATGAGATGGGAGAAACTTGAATGATAAATCAATCTTTAGTCCTGTTCCAGTGATCGTTCACTATCAGGATGTTGATGTTTTTCGGTTTAAAATGATTTCATTCTTCCCTTTGTTATTCTGACATGTAAAATTTTGTGCTGCAGCATTCTTACTGGGCTCTTGTCATTCATGGTAAGTTGTTCCTTGCACGTCACTATGTGTTAAATGCCCAAACGTCTTCCAAGCGATGCTGGGCATTTCACTTTCAAGAACTCCTTGGTTTACCATGTTATTTCTCATCGTGTTTGATTCTCATAATTTCAGATGGATGATGCTCTGACAACTGGAAGCATCAAGACTTAAGATGCAGAGAAGAGACGCTTAGCAAAAGCTTCCCTTGCATACAATTGTGAGAGGTAGATTCATTTATCTGGATGCTAATTCATTTTGATTGTGTTCTTTCTACATAACTGAAAATATTGTTTACAAACTAACCCTTCAGAAACAGATTGGGCATTAGCTTCTGAACACATTGTGTAGGAAATATACTTTTACATGAAAGAAACAACTTAATTTGTCAGGAGGCTGTGTTTACAAAGTGCAAGGGACTCATGTTGACTGTGTTAAGTTCCTACGTAAAATTGTTAACTGTGGTCATTTGCTCACTAATATTTGTCCTAATAATTACTTTTTGTCCTACAGTTACATACTATCTGCTCACTAATGTAAATGTTTCTCTTTGCAGCGAAAACTGCCCGCACTTCAGGAAACTGTTCCCAGAGTACGTTGCGAAGTACAACCAACAGCAACAATTGGAGAAACACCGCCGCAGAACCAGAGCCCCGTGAGAATCCTGCTGCCCCTGCTCCTTCTCCTGCAGTCCAGTTGTGGCCAATAGAGCGCAGCCAGTGGCAGAGGCACGTCGCGAGAAGAACCAGAAGAAAGCGGTCCCCTTCTGGATGGTTCTGGTCATGTTTTCAGTTTTTGGTGCCGTGATGGCCTTGCCCCTAATGCAACTTTGAGAATAATAAATGACTGAGAAAGTGTGATCCGGAGCGTAATTTTGTATATTTCTACTGGCCTTCCTCTTGGAGTCATGTTGGTAAACATGTGATGGTAATATGTAGAACTGTATTCTCTCTCGAATCTTGACAAGAAGCATCAGAAGGTCGCTCATTTTCTTCTGTTTATTTTCTTCCTTCACGCCCACCCTCATTAACAGTCCGTCTGCTAGCTTCAAAGATAAGTAAGTCATTACCCTTCCTATTCCTAAATTGTTAATCGGTCTTGCTCTTTGAAATTTCTCCCCAGATAGGCGTACTTCATCTGCTTCCTGGGACAATTTTTTTTTCTGGAGCTGCAAATTTGTGCCGCCACGCTTTGCTGTTACTCACATAGGGTGAGCGATTCCTGTCCCAGACTATTGCACTCACAAATATGATCTGGCAACCTCAGCGTGGATTCATTGCCACCAACAAGGCAACATTACTGGGACCACCAATCCAGGATCAGGTTGGACGCCACAATTGAAGTAACGTTTCATCAAAATTATAATTATAGAAAGAACGTTTCACCACTCAACATAAAGGAATGATACTTCATCCTTGTTGTACCTACTACCTTCAATGCATTCATCCGAACGGCATGTGGATGATCCATTATTATTAGCATCTAAATTCATCTTACCATATGCAATGTCAATATATACATACTACACCCCCTTAGGGCGAAAGGATGAAAAAAAAAAGGCAATGCCTTGATTGGATCTAGGACAATGTTAAACATTTCGCCTCGACCAGCATGTGGCAACGAAACAATGTTCACTCACCAGTCCCTCAGCAAAGATATGAAATGCCCTAGCCTGCGCTGACAGCTTTGTGTATCAAAACAAAGTTCTATTCACCCTAACGCATTTCTTCATAAATCAAGAAATAGGAAGCACGCTTCTCACACTGGAGAAGAATGTCAGCTCTCAGGTACTACCCAAGAATGAAGTTTCTTCTCCACTTCTTCCAGTTTGGACCTTGGTCACCAGTGGATGCGACTCGTCAACCCCAGTTTGCACCAAGGGTATGAGTTGTCGTAATCGAATAGCAGCACCCTCATGCCATCATTAGCACACTCCATAGCATATCTTGGGTTGTCATCTATTAAAACCTGAGCACCAAAAGATCTGCGAGGAATTGCCATGCAAACAAGTTAGTCTTATAAGTAGAAACAGAAAAAGTACCACTTGAAACAGTTCCGAGCAGACAAGATATGCGAAATATTGCTGAGGCG
>NW_024376263.1:0-2500 GCF_016808335.1 Panicum virgatum
TTGTACTCATTCCAATTACCAGACACTAACGCGCCCGTATTGTTATTTATTGTCACTACCTCCCCGTGTCAGATTGGGTAATTTGCGCGCTGCTGCCTTCCTTGGATGTGGTAGCCGTTTCTCAGGCTCCCTCTCCGAATCGAACCCTAATTCTCCGTCACCCCGTCACCACCATGGTAGGCCCCTATCCTACCATCGAAAGTTGATAGGGCAGAAATTTGAATGATGCGTCGCCGGCACAAGGGCCGTGCGATCCGTCGAGTTATCATGAAATCATCTGATTAGCGAGCAGAGCCCGCGTCCAGCCTTTTATCTAATAAATGCGCCCCTCCCGGAAGTCGGGGTTTGTTGCACGTATTAGCTCTAGAATTACTACGGTTATCCGAGTAGCACATACCATCAAACAAACTATAACTGATTTAATGAGCCATTCGCAGTTTCACAGTTCGAATTAGTTCATACTTGCACATGCATGGCTTAAGCTTTGAGACAAGCATATGACTACTACTGGCAGGATCAACCAGGTAGCACGTCCTCCTCGACAAGCCGGCAACGACTGCTGCACTAGGCATCAACCGGGCCGGCTGTCGTGTATTTGAAGGCTACAACTTTGAGAGGAACGAGAAGCCGAAGCAGCCTCGTCCTATATCGTTTGCGTCATCCGGGACCGATAGCACAAGCGAGGTAGCCTTGGTGGAATTGGCCGATGAGACCATTACCCACGAGGCAACCCCGATTGGCTATAAACCGACGCATCACACCCAAAGGGTGGACGCGACGAAGGCAACTTGTAGCGAATGCAGCTTCCCAAGAAATAGGTAGCAGCACGCAAGCACTCATTAAGGGTCGGCATTGTTCCCACGGGACTGAGGGGACACAGGCGTCGAGAGTCGGCCGCACAAGGGCGGGGGGCCTCCCGACAGTCACAGGTCCAAGACAACTCATGCGCCAGCCGATACACGGCAGCTAAGCCACCCAAAGCATCCCTCCACGCAGTGCACGGCGAGTTGCTTATGAGGAAGGCAGCCAACGGACCACTGAGCGCGATAACGAACAATATTCATCCCACCTTCAACCAAACTCGGTCGAGTAGGGACAAGCCTTAGCGAACCGGTGCAAATTTCAGAGGCTCAGGGAATGAGTTCAAAGACATGTGACCGAAGCGTCGGAATCCCCAAGCCCGAACGCAGGAAACGAGAGCAAGCCATCGCCGAGGCCAGTCTACGAGTCCCCCTTGCACGAACTTGAGAAATGAGTTCAAAGCCACATGACCGTACGTCGGAATCCCTGAGCAACTGAAATCCATCCCGGCTTACCTTGGCAAGCCCCTAAACGACCTTGTCTGTTGGTGCAGTGCTCCGAGTCTTGGGAAATGAGTTCAAAGACATATGACCGAAGCATCGGAATCCCCAAGGCTGAACGCAGGAAACGAGAGCAGGCCATCGCCGAGACCAGTCTACGAGCCCCCCTTGCCCGAACTTGAGAAATGAGTTCAAAGCCACATGACCGTACGTCGGAATCCCCAAGAACACGAAGCCCACACCGGCTAACCGAAGTTTAGCCTGGCCGAAAACCGCGGTGTGGCCGGCCGTCGCCAACCACAACGAGGTTAGGAGGGTACGGCTTGGAGCACCCGAAACAACCCGGAACACATGTCCGGACATTGTTTCCCAAGTACCCGTTCACCGCATCGGCTCCCCCCTACTATACCCGGGGGGCATTCTCCGACCCCAGAAGTTCTGGGAATTTTTCAGCCTTCCGGGTGTACAGTTTTGGGGGGTTGCCTGAAATGCCTGTGATAGGGCGAGATAACATGTCTGGGCTCAAAAACTGGCCAGTTTTTGAGTCTGGTCACGTGAGGTATCGGAAACCCAGCCCTCCCATCACCTCCGGAGGCCGAATTCGCCCGTTCTTGACTCGTTTTCTCCGCAATGAGCCTGATTTCATGTTTTTGGGCCGTTTTGGGACGTTTCCACTTCTTTGCCATGTTGACATGCCGAATGGCCGTTTGGCCTATGTTTTGCCTCCCGTGACCTATAACACACGTTTCTCAACTATTTTCATCCTACCATGGTTCGTTTGCACCCGAATGGACATAGTTCCATGTGCGGGTGCCATGGACAACATTTCCGACCGAAATGAACCGTTTCCATTCCATTGTGGGCTGTTTCCATTTTTTGTCCAGGGTTACATACCGAATGGTCGTTCGGCCTATGTTTTCGCCTCCCATGACCTATAGCCCATGTTTTTCGTCTATTTTCACCCTAGCATGGTTCGTTTCCACCCGGATGGACATAGCTCCATGTGCGGGTGCCATGTACAACATTTCGGACCGAAATGAACCGTTTCCATCCCGTTGTGGGTCATTTCCATTTTTTGGCTAGGGTTACATACCGAATGGTCGTTCGGCCTAGGTTTTCGCCTCCCATGACCTATAGCACACGTTTTTCGTCGGTTTTGACCGCAACATGGTCCGTTTGAACCCGGATGAACATGGAAC
>NW_024376263.1:35000-50000 GCF_016808335.1 Panicum virgatum
TAAAAGTTGTAGATCTTGAAAAGTTGAACAACTTTCATGTTGGGCACTTTTCCATTTGAGCTTTGGTTTAAAAGTTATTGCTTGTTTACAGAAAGCTCCCTGGAACTTTTGGAAATTGCAAAATCGCCCTTATGACCATCTCCCCCTCTCTGCTCTGCTTCTCGCCGCCGGCCACCGACAGCGCCGCCCGCCGACGCCTTCCCGGCTTTCCCGGCCATCAATTCGCCGTGCGCTGGCTCCCACGCGTCGCCGGCGAGCTCCTCCCCCTCCTGTTGCCTCGCGCTGGAGCCCCCACCCCTCGCCACGCGCCCCCGCCGAGCCCAGAACCTCCCCGGCGGCCGCCACCGCGACGCCGCCGTGGAGAGCCCAAACCCGAGGCCCAGCTCTCGATCTTTCGCGCGCCTGAGCACTACAAGAAGCCCCGCGCTCTATTCCCCTCCTCTTTTCGCCAGTTCCCTAACCCCACGCCCCAGAACGCCGCCGCCGCTCACCCCGAACGCCGGCGAGCTTCACCCCGCCGCAGAGCCGCCACCCCAGACCCGCTCCACCCCTACAGCCCCCACCTTTAGCACCGCCTCGACCTCGCGCAGCTCCCAGGCCACTTCCCCTCGCCTGAACCTCACCGGAGCACCCTCGCCGTCGCTTGCCTCCGCCGCCGACCCGCCCTGCTCCGCCGTGCCGCCGCTTCTGAGCCCCTCCGCGCAACCCTAGGCCACCCAGAGGTGCGCCTTGCACCCGTGAAGCTCACGCACCCCACCAATCTCGCCGCCGGTGAGCCCCTCGCCGGGAAACGGCCGGTCAACCGCCGCCTCCCCTCTCTGACCCGGCCCAGGGACCTCGGGTTGAAAGGAAAGAAAACCCAGGGGGTTATTTGCATAGGTCTAGACTCAGATGAATAGTGCCAGTAGGGGCTGCTTTGTAATATTTTCAGTGAACTTTGAAATTCTGGATCAATTCATAGAAAATTCGTAAAATAGCAAATCTTGATGTTTTGGAATCCTTTTGAAGAGCTCTATGCAGTAGAACCATAATATGTTAGGCTTTAGTTGCAAGTTTTTGCTGTATAAATGGTTTTGTGTCACTAGATAAAGAAATACTAGATGTTTAATCTTTTTCTTATCTGGTGCTTGAAAGCTGATATTGCTATGAAAGTTTGGTGGTAGTTTACTTATGTAGCACTAGCTTTGCTATAAAAATTTCATGGTCAGTTCTCTTGTGTAGCTATTTATTTGTTTTAATCTTTGTTTAGTACACTTTATTTATGGTAAATAGTTTCTCTTTGTAATAAATCATGATTTTATTTTGACATGTTCTTTTTGAGTAGTTTAGTTTGTCCAGGAAGTTTAAGCTTCAGTTCATGGCTAGATCAGTAGTTAAAATTGATTTTTGTTAAACTGATGTCTGTTTTGTTTATTTTCTCAGAATAAATTCTATGTATACAAAATCATGAAAAATTCACAGTAGCTAGATCATCCCTGTGTAGATCTCATGTTAAATTTTGAGCTTCTGATCTTCTTTAGTTTGACCTGTGTAATTCTTGCTTGTTCTAGATGTTATCGTAGTAAATGATTTGTTGTGTTTAAATGGTTAAATGTCTTGGCATGATTTTTACAGGGTAGATTACTTTGTTCACGTTCTGTTTAGTGTAATTTTGGTAGATTTTATTACTATTTGTACTCTGATTTGTTAATTTATTTACAAACCATGACTTACTTGTATAGGAAAATCACCACCACTCATTTTGTGAAGTTAGTTAACTTCTTTTGTGCTGTTGATCATGATGCCTTGTGTAGTTAAATTTGTTATTTAACTACTCTATAAACGATTACCCATGTTTGTTTTTAATGTTGTTCTTGCATTGCATATAGACACGACTGCCTTATCGGACGGGACGTACGAGCTGATCCCGGAATCTGACGGAGGTGATCTCGAAACTCAAGTGAACACTGCGGAACTAACTGAAGCCCCGAACCAAAGTTCGGAAGAGCCTAGCGCTGAAATAGTTAGCAATTACCGAGAAGGCAAGCCCCGGACATAACCTATATTTCAAATTATTATCATTTACTGTTGTTACTTACTTGTGCATTTACAGTTCTTAGGGTTTGAATTGAAACCCTAGATGCATGATCCTAGGAACCTATGTACTGAACACTAAACCTGAGTTCGACTATCTGCTAAGCTAATAGGAACGGTAAAAGTCGAGTGATTGCCTGTCACTCGCGAGTTTTATAGGAATTGCTTGTTTACTTCTGTTATCAATATAAGGACGACGGACGGGGTTGTGTTCGATATTATGTCCTATGTGAGACCCCGTCTGTGTTGATGAACTTGCTAAGGTCGCGGTGTGTGGTAGTGCTGGTTAAGTTTTTGAAAGTACTAGTCACATGCCGTAAATATGGTACGCGGCAAGCCTAGTAGCCGATTGGACCGGGGAGTGGATATACCTCCCACTCTCTCAGTAGGGATAGGTTTTATTATATGTTGCGCAACACTACGACTTCTAGGGACAAGGTTCGGCCTTGGAGCCCTGTAGTCGGGGAGAGTGGCACTATCCACAAGCCAGAAAGAAAGGTTAACGGTTGTTTGGGAATGACCCGACGGTATTCCAGACGTGTGTGCTAGGTTACCCTTGCAAGGTTGAATTTCGATTCAGAATCGTCCGCCTCTCACGATGAAATGAGACTGCTTGATCTCTTTGCCACACAGAGTAATAAGAGCAACAATATTCTTATTAATCTTGATGCTTGCTTAGAAGTTCCACCATGTTTGGTTAGTAGTTGCTTACATAGAATGGTTAATCAACTAGAATCTTGAAGCTAAAACTTGAAAGTAAGGACCTACTCTTTATTGCTTTTCAGCAAAGGAAAACCAGAGCCTTACAAAGCCTTGCATAGTCTAGCTAAGGTGGGCTACTTATACCCGTTGTCGGTTAAGTCTTGCTGAGTATTAGAATACTCAGCCTTGCTGTTGAAACCCTTTTTCAGGTATGAGTTTTGAGGATCAGATCGCTAGCTTGACCTATCCTTGCGCTTTGCCTCCTGGCTGGTCCGTAGAATGGGATACGTCTTCGGCCGGCAATGACTATGACGAGTGATACCAGGCTTGGGCTAGCTCGGTATACCTTTGCGACGTGTTGTAGTTATCGTGTTTTATCTTCCGCTGTTTAAACTCTAATTCTACACTTATGTTTTGTATAACTGTTTTACTTAAGTTGGTTTTGTAATAATCTTTTGAACTGGTTTGTAATCTTTAATATGCCTGTGTTGTAAAATTGTGGTTGTAATATCTCTGGACTCGCCTTCGTGCGGGGTATGCTTGTTCGATCCGAGAATCGGTGGTTGTATCGGGACGTTACCCGACAGACCAAAAATTGTTCCGTTTGAAGTGCGTTTAAGCTAATGTTGCCTTTATGGTGATGGTTTATGCACTTGAGCCGGGATAATTTAGGCGGTTCTGCCACAATAACGAACAATATTCATCCCACCTTCAACCAAACTCGGTCGAGTAGGGACAAGCCATACTCACAAGCAACTCTTAATTCTTGTAACGACGCACCTACGTGAGGTAAGATGGTAAGGATCCTCAGTCAGCTGAGGGAGTCTGACCTTCCCGTCGGTGATGCGAGCCGAACGCTGCCCTCAAGCAGTGGCTTACTTGAGGTGCTTCCAATATACCGACTATTAGTTGACTATATTGGAAGTAAAGTGTGCTCAGTCAGCTGAGGGAGTCTGACCTTCCCGTCGGCGATGCGAACCGAACGCTGTGCTCAAGCAGTGACCTACTTGAGCTGCTGCCAATATACCGACTTCGATCGACTATATTGGGAGTAAAGAAACTTGTGAATACGCCTCTGAGTAGCGTATGCTAACGTTGGCCATACGGCGGAAATTGTATGGCTGCCGCTTCTATAGTGAGCGGTAATGTTTGGGGACGCTTTCATGGGTGCTGGCATGAAAGGTTCATTGGATATATATATATGTTCTGTCAATCTTATGCAGGTACGCTAACCACGATTCGATAAGATAAGAACGGTTAGAATGTATCGACTAGCTATATAGGGAGAGCCGTATTTATGTATGCCACCGTGCTAACCACGTAAGCCCAACGATAGTTGGCAATTGTTTATCTTGTGAGAAACGAACAGGACGTGCATGCATATCTAGTTAATGTTTGATTTGTTCCTAGTACTTGAAGTTGCTACATGAGCTTGTTAAGGAATTTTTAGTATGAATCCTTATAAGATAAGTGTTAGTGTGCTTAAAACATGAGTGAGTGAAACTCTGATGTTAGTAGCATATTAGTAAAATGCTTAGGTTTCCTTAGATGAAAAAAAATATATGGTTTCGAGTCATGCCTTCCTCCTAAGCCCATCTTGTTGTTATAAGGATCTTTTCATTCCTTAGAATCTCAAATGATGAACCAGTACCGATTGTGGTTTATTATTCTTTGAGTTTGGAATCATATCATCTTGTGAATTAGAATCACATTTGTTTTACCGCAGTCTTCTTAAAGCTTTATTTGAGAAGTCTTGAGATAATTGTATTACTCACATTTGAATCTTTTTTGATTCAGATGGCGACTTGTTCCCAGATCTTTTGGGATGAGGAGGGAAATGCTCATACCGATTGTCTGTACTGGGAGGGTTTTCCGAGGATTCTTTGGGATTCACTTCGTATTTTCCGCTACCCAGATCCACCCCAGTACACGGGACGCCAGTTTTCGGAGGATGGAATTAAGAAGAACAGAGTTAAGATGATCATTCCTCAGCACCCCACCTTGGAGTGGCCACCGATTGAGATTGAGGTGATTGGGTATCGTCTTGTGGATGCGTTTGAGAAAGCAGCTCTCAACGCTATCACCACTTTTTGTGAGCACCACCCCGAGGAGGTAGCAGCATATCCTATTGGTTTGTTTCCAGCAGTCCGTACTGGCGATGCAGAGTGGCTGTTCAGGGTCACACACTTTGGGCACTTGATTGGAGATGTAGCGGATGAGACTATCGAGGCAGTAGTCAGATATATGAATGCCCAGTCTCACTACCAGATACTTCAGCAGCGACACATGGACCAGGTGATAGACTTGGCCCAGAGTTTTCAGCGAGGTCTTCGTCTGAAGGATATTCAGATTGGGGGACTTCAGGATGCCGTTGCTGGGAGGGACACTGCTATTGCACAGTTTGAGCATCAGGCTATGGAGTATGGTGCTGAGATAGAGCAGCGCAACACAGTTATCGGATTTCTTCAGGCGCAGGTGAATGAGCTGCAAGCAGATTGGGCTGATGCTTTAGCACATGTTGGTATGCTCCAGGAGCAACTAGATGCCCCAGCTGAGCCTGCAGCAGCAGAGGAGGACCCAGAGGAGATTGAGGGAGTATCTGACTTAGATTCAGAGCACGCACTTGCTGAGCCTAACCCTCAGCCGGACGACTCTTCTTCCGGCAGTGCCTCTTCTGTGGGCAACCTCGACGACTTCTAGGCGTCTTAGACTTGTCCTAGATAGTTGTGTTCTCTTGTTGTAGCATATGTATATAGGGAAGATGTTATTGTAAAATAGCCTTAGGGAGGAGTACCACTTGTTGTATTATATGTGGTAAGGTTAAGGGATGTTAGGTTGTAAGAACAAGGCTGCTTTGGATGTAATATAAGTAGCGACTACCAGTTTGGAAATAATAATCTTCTACTTAGCAAATCTCTTTATTTGTGCATTTTTCACGCCCTTTGATGAATACAAGAGGTTGCAAATTTTTGTGGCATATGTGTTCATCAAATGTTAGCATGTTGAATCTGTGAGACTAAATTTTAGTCCAACCCCTTCTATGATCTCTGTTGTTTAGCAACATAGCACATAGCGATGAAGAGCGAATTGATAGATTATTTCCTTTACCCTTTGCTCTCAGCATTGAGTCTTTATACGATGGAGCATGAAGCTATCTAGCAGCTGACCAGTTTTGATTTTTGTGGGTTGCACATTTATGTGTTGTGCACATTGTGCTACACCGCATCTAGTTACATTTTTGCTGATGTTGTTTTATCCAAATGTATGATCATTGCATGTACCATTGATTTTGGAAGCGAGAAATATGTATCTAATGGATGTCTTCCATGATTACAGATGGTTGGTCATACACGCGGAACGCCTGATGGCTTTGGTTGTGAAACTGGCAGTGGATCTCAGCAACCACCGCCACCCCCATCAAATCTGGCCGAGTTAATGGCCATGCAAACAGAGTTGCTTCGCCAGCTTGTCCAAGGGCAACAAAATCAGCCACGACAACAGTATGGAGGAAGAGAGGCACAACCAGCGGGTTACCAGGAATTCTTTGGTACCCAACCTCCACTGTTCAGCAAAGCTGATGACCCATTGGATGCCGATGCTTGGCTCCGTACAATCAATTCCAAGTTTGCTTTATTAGCAGTACCATGTGTTGATGCAAACAAGGCTCCCTTTGCCGCCCAACAGCTTCGTGGTCCTACCCGTATATGGTGGGATAATTATTGTGAAATGCAGCCTGCTGAACATATCATATCTTGGGAGGAATTCAGAACTGCATTCAGATCACATCATATTCCGGAAGGACTAATTGAAAGAAAGTTGAATGAATTCTTGGCTCTAGATCAGGGAACCCGCACTGTTCTTCAATATGCACAGACCTTCAATCATCTGTGCCAATATGCGGGCCATCATGCTGATACTGATGCCAAGAAACGTGATCGTTTCCGTCGTGGCCTCAATACTAAGCTCAAAGAACGTTTAAACTTGGTTCAACCCAATACCTATAATGAGCTGGTTAATATGGCCATTACACAGGAAGATTGTATTGCTGCACATCGTGCTGAGAAAAAGCGGAAGGCACCAACGGGACCCTCGAGTGCCCAGTCACCGAGGTATCGCCTGGTGCAAAATACTCCACCTAGGCCTCCACAAAGAAATGCCCCAGTGGGTAGGTTTGTCTTTAGGCCGCCTCAGCAACAAGGAGGATTCAGACCTCCAGTGCCTCAGCAACAGCAACAGCAGCAGTTTAGCCCAAGGCCGAATGCCCCACAGTTCAATAGTGGGAATAGTAATAATCGATGTTTCAACTGCGGCAGTGCTTCTCATTTTGCCAAGAATTGTCCACAACCCAGAAGGAATAATCCAGGGCAAAACTCTAATCAGAACAACAACAACAACAACAACAACAATAAGGGCAAGAGGCAAATGGTGCAAGTCCGGCAAGGGCGAGTTAATTTTACTACTCTTGCAGACCTTCCAGCAGGAGCACCAGTAATGACGGGTACTTTCTCTATCCACAATAAACCCGCAGTCATATTATTTGATTCTGGTGCAACGCATAGTTTTATAAGTGCCAAATTTGGAGCAAGAATAGGATTGGATTTTTGTCATACTAAGGGATCTTTTATGATAACAACCCCTGGTGGGAAGATAGCTTCCAATCAAATCACTAGATGTGTGCCAATTAAGCTGGGTAGCAAATTGATAAAGACAGACTTGATCTTGCTAAATTTAGAAGGCATGGATGTTATTCTAGGCGTGAATTGGATGACTACACATAAAGTGCTATTAGATATCTCTTCCCGGGCTGTCGAGATAGATTCACCACATCAAGGAGCCACCATACTCTATCTACCCCAACGAGAGTATATTAACTCTTGTGCTTATGCCGCAAAAGGAATTAAACTTGAAGATATCCCTATTGTGTGGGAGTATGCGGATGTATTTCCAGATGATTTACCTGGAATGCCTCCTGATAGAGACATCGAGTTTGTTATCGAACTTCAACCCGGTACCGCCCCTATTTCTAAGAGGTCGTACCGAATGCCTCCAAATGAATTAGCAGAATTGAAAGTCCAACTCCAAGACCTTCTTGACAAAGGTTTTATACGTCCCAGTTCTTCACCCTGGGGATGTCCAGCCCTGTTTGTGAAGAAGAAAGACAATAGTTTGAGGCTATGTGTTGATTATCGACCACTCAATGCGGTTACTATTAAAAACAAGTATCCTCTTCCCCGCATTGATATTCTGTTTGATCAGTTAGCTGGAGCTAAGGTTTTCTCTAAGATTGATCTTCGTTCTGGCTACCATCAAATAAAGATCAAGCCTTGTGATATTCCAAAGACTGCTTTCTCTACCAGATATGGACTATATGAATATTTGGTTATGTCTTTTGGTCTTACCAACGCCCCAGCATATTTTATGTACTTGATGAATTCAGTCTTCATGCCGGAGCTGGATAAATTCGTCGTGGTTTTCATTGACGATATCTTGATCTACTCCAAGAATGAAAAAGATCATGCTGAACATTTGCGTATCGTTCTCCAACGATTACGAGATCATCATCTTTATGCCAAATTCTCCAAGTGTGAATTTTGGTTGGACAGTGTGAAATTCTTAGGTCACACTATCTCCAGTGATGGTATATCTGTTGATCCAACTAAAGTACAAGAAGTGATGGATTGGGAATCTCCTATTTCAGTTCATCAAATTCGCAGTTTTCTTGGTTTAGCTGGATATTATCGTCGATTCATTACTGATTTCTCCAGAATAGCCAAGCCTATGACGGAGTTATTGAAGAAGGGAGTGAAGTTCGTTTGGAATGATAAGTGTGAAGAAGCTTTCCAAACTCTTAAAGCAAGATTAACTACCGCTCCAGTATTGTCTACACCGGACAGTACTAAACCTTTTGATGTCTATTGTGATGCGTCGGGTACGGGACTTGGTTGTGTGCTTATGCAGGACAACCGGGTTATTTCTTATGCATCAAGAGCTCTCCGGGATCATGAGAAGAATTATCCGACCCATGATCTGGAATTAGCAGCTGTTATTCACGCTCTTAAGATGTGGAGACATCATCTTATGGGAACTCACTGTAATATTTACACTGACCATAAGAGCCTCAAATATATCTTTACTCAAGCTGATCTCAACATGAGGCAGAGACGCTGGCTAGAGTTGATAAAGGATTATGATCTAGAAGTGCACTATCATCCAGGAAAGGCTAATGTGGTTGCGGATGCACTCAGCCGCAAGTCACAATGCCACTGTCTATCTGTAGAACCATTCAATGAAACTCTATGCCAGGAAATGATGAAGTTAAACCTAGAAATGGTACCTCAAAGAAGTTTGAACCATATATCCCTTGAGCCTACACTTCATGACAGTATCATCATGGGACAATTACATGATGAGGGTATCAAGGTCATCAAGGAAAAGTTATCACAGGGAGAAGCAAAGTATAAATGTTTCAGAGTGGATCATAGGGGAGTTCTGTGGTTTGAATCCCGACTGGTAGTACCTAAGGATCATCAGCTTAGAAAGCAAATCCTTGATGAAGCACATCTTTTGAAATTTTCGATTCATCCCGGTGGTACCAAGATGTACCATGATCTCAAACAAAATTTCTGGTGGACTCGAATGAAAAGAGAGATCGCCAGATATGTTTCTGAGTGTGATGTCTGTCAAAGAGTTAAAGCTAGTCACTTGAAAGTAGCTGGTACTCTCCAACCTTTATCTATTCCATCCTGGAAATGGGAGGACATCAGTATGGATTTTATCGTTGGTTTACCCACTACTCCTCATAAGCATGATTCTGTTTGGGTAATCGTTGATAGACTCACCAAGACCGCTCATTTTATTCCTGTACATACCACTTATTCTGCCAAGAGGTACGCAGAGATCTATCTCGATCAGATTGTTCGTTTACATGGAATTCCAAAGACGATTATTTCTGATCGTGGGCCTCAGTTTATAGCACGTTTCTGGGAGCAAATGCAGGAATCCCTTGGAACAAAATTGATTCGTAGTTCGGCTTATCATCCACAAACAGATGGGCAAACTGAACGAATCAATCAAATCCTTGAAGACATGTTGAGGGCATGTGTTATTCAATATGGCAAGAATTGGGTTAAGTGCCTAGCACTGGCAGAGTTTTCATACAATAATAGCTATCAATCCAGCTTGCAAATGGCACCATTTGAAGCATTATACGGTCGAAGGTGTCGAACTCCTTTGAATTGGTCACAAGCTGGAGAACGCAAAATTTTTGGGCCAGATTTAGTTTCGGAGGCAGAGGAGCAAGTCAGAATTATCCAGGTTAATCTTAAAGCAGCTCAATCAAGACAGAAAAGTTATGCAGACAAAAGGAGAGATCCTTTACAATTCGAGGTAGGAGACTTTGTATATTTGCGAGTATCTCCTACTAAAGGTGTTCAACGCTTTGGCTTAAAAGGGAAATTAGCACCCCGATACATCGGACCATTTGAAATTATCGAAACTTGTGGACCCGTTGCCTACCGACTCAGTCTTCCATCTCAGTTGGCCGCTGTTCATAATGTCTTCCATGTCTCACAACTTCGGAAGTGCACCAGGGTACCTACTGAAATCCTTGAACCACAAGATATCGAAATTGAATCCGATCTATCTTATACGGAGTATCCAATCAAGATTCTTGACACAAAAGAAAGAAGTACTAGAAGGGAGAAAGTTAAAATGTACAAAATCCAGTGGAATCAGCATACTGTAGAAGAAGCTACTTGGGAAACTGAAAATTTTCTTCAAAGAAACTTTCCCGACTTTCTTAGAACCAATCCAGGTACCAATTCTTTGCACCCTTTTCTTCCTGTAATCTCGGGACGAGATTCCTGTTAGGGGGGAAGGCTGTAACACCCCGGGTGTTTGCACAGTAATTAAATAAGTGTCTGCACAGTAATGGTGTAGGTTGGTTTTGCATCATGTGCTTGAAATGCGTAAAAAGGATCTTTTTGTAATTATGAAAGGTTATATGTGTAATTATAATTTTATGCAAGGTCCTTTTTGCAGTTGTGTTGAATGGATTGTGTAATTATAGTTTTAGTGGAGGGTGTTTATGCAAAATTTCAGTGCATTTAATGCATGGTAGTCATTTTTGCTTAAAGGTCTACATTTGAAGTGAAATTGCTTTGAAAAAGACAAAATTCCTGGAATTCAAAAATCCTTCAACGATTTTAATTTTAACTCTTGAATCTTTGGTCAAATAAATTTTTGCACAACATAAAAGTTGTAGATCTTGAAAAGTTGAACAACTTTCATGTTGGGCACTTTTCCATTTGAGCTTTGGTTTAAAAGTTATTGCTTGTTTACAGAAAGCTCCCTGGAACTTTTGGAAATTGCAAAATCGCCCTTATGACCATCTCCCCCTCTCTGCTCTGCTTCTCGCCGCCGGCCACCGACAGCGCCGCCCGCCGACGCCTTCCCGGCTTTCCCGGCCATCAATTCGCCGTGCGCTGGCTCCCACGCGTCGCCGGCGAGCTCCTCCCCCTCCTGTTGCCTCGCGCTGGAGCCCCCACCCCTCGCCACGCGCCCCCGCCGAGCCCAGAACCTCCCCGGCGGCCGCCACCGCGACGCCGCCGTGGAGAGCCCAAACCCGAGGCCCAGCTCTCGATCTTTCGCGCGCCTGAGCACTACAAGAAGCCCCGCGCTCTATTCCCCTCCTCTTTTCGCCAGTTCCCTAACCCCACGCCCCAGAACGCCGCCGCCGCTCACCCCGAACGCCGGCGAGCTTCACCCCGCCGCAGAGCCGCCACCCCAGACCCGCTCCACCCCTACAGCCCCCACCTTTAGCACCGCCTCGACCTCGCGCAGCTCCCAGGCCACTTCCCCTCGCCTGAATCTCACCGGAGCACCCTCGCCGTCGCTTGCCTCCGCCGCCGACCCGCCCTGCTCCGCCGTGCCGCCGCTTCTGAGCCCCTCCGCGCAACCCTAGGCCACCCAGAGGTGCGCCTTGCACCCGTGAAGCTCACGCACCCCTCCCCTCTCGCCGCCGGTGAGCCCCTCGCCGGGAAACGGCCGGTCAACCGCCGCCTCCCCTCTCTGACCCGGCCCAGGGACCTCGGGTTGAAAGGAAAGAAAACCCAGGGGGTTATTTGCATAGGTCTAGACTCAGATGAATAGTGCCAGTAGGGGCTGCTTTGTAATATTTTCAGTGAACTTTGAAATTCTGGATCAATTCATAGAAAATTCGTAAAATAGCAAATCTTGATGTTTTGGAATCCTTTTGAAGATCTCTATGCAGTAGAACCATAATATGTTAGGCTTTAGTTGCAAGTTTTTGCTGTATAAATGGTTTTGTGTCACTAGATAAAGAAATACTAGATGTTTAATCTTTTTCTTATCTGGTGCTTGAAAGCTGATATTGCTATGAAATTTTGGTGGTAGTTTACTTATGTAGCACTAGCTTTGCTATAAAAATTTCATGGTCAGTTCTCTTGTGTAGCTATTTATTTGTTTTAATCTTTGTTTAGTACACTTTATTTATGGTAAATAGTTTCTGTTTGTAATAAATCATGATTTTATTTTGACATGTTCTTTTTGAGTAGTTTAGTTCGTCCAGGAAGTTTAAGCTTCAGTTCATGGCTAGATCAGTAGTTAAAATTGATTTTTGTTAAACTGATGTCTGTTTTGTTTATTTTCTCAGAATAAATTCTATGTATACAAAATCATGAAAAATTCACAGTAGCTAGATCATCCCTGTGTAGATCTCATGTTAAATTTTGAGCTTCTGATCTTCTTTAGTTTGACCTGTGTAATTCTTGCTTGTTCTAGATGTTATCGTAGTAAATGATTTGTTGTGTTTAAATGGTTAAATGTCTTGGCATGATTTTTACAGGGTAGATTACTTTGTTCACGTTCTGTTTAGTGTAATTTTGGTAGATTTTATTACTATTTGTACTCTGATTTGTTAATTTATTTACAAACCATGACTTACTTGTATAGGAAAATCACCACCACTCATTTTGTGAAGTTAGTTAACTTCTTTTGTGCTGTTGATCATGATGCCTTGTGTAGTTAAATTTGTTATTTAACTACTCTATAAACGATTACCCATGTTTGTTTTTAATGTTGTTCTTGCATTGCATATAGACACGACTGCCTTATCGGACGGGACGTACGAGCTGATCCCGGAATCTGACGGAGGTGATCTCGAAACTCAAGTGAACACTGCGGAACTAACTGAAGCCCCGAACCAAAGTTCGGAAGAGCCTAGCGCTGAAATAGTTAGCAATTACCGAGAAGGCAAGCCCCGGACATAACCTATATTTCAAATTATTATCATTTACTGTTGTTACTTACTTGTGCATTTACAGTTCTTAGGGTTTGAATTGAAACCCTAGATGCATGATCCTAGGAACCTATGTACTGAACACTAAACCTGAGTTCGACTATCTGCTAAGCTAATAGGAACGGTAAAAGTCGAGTGATTGCCTGTCACTCGCGAGTTTTATAGGAATTGCTTGTTTACTTCTGTTATCAATATAAGGACGACGGACGGGGTTGTGTTCGATATTATGTCCTATGTGAGACCCCGTCTGTGTTGATGAACTTGCTAAGGTCGCGGTGTGTGGTAGTGCTGGTTAAGTTTTTGAAAGTACTAGTCACATGCCGTAAATATGGTACGCGGCAAGCCTAGTAGCCGATTGGACCGGGGAGTGGATATACCTCCCACTCTCTCAGTAGGGATAGGTTTTATTATATGTTGCGCAACACTACGACTTCTAGGGACAAGGTTCGGCCTTGGAGCCCTGTAGTCGGGGAGAGTGGCACTATCCACAAGCCGGAAAGAAAGGTTAACGGTTGTTTGGGAATGACCCGACGGTATTCCAGACGTGTGTGCTAGGTTACCCTTGCAAGGTTGAATTTCGATTCAGAATCGTCCGCCTCTCACGATGAAATGAGACTGCTTGATCTCTTTGCCACACAGAGTAATAAGAGCAACAATATTCTTATTAATCTTGATGCTTGCTTAGAAGTTCCACCATGTTTGGTTAGTAGTTGCTTACATAGAATGGTTAATCAACTAGAATCTTGAAGCTAAAACTTGAAAGTAAGGACCTACTCTTTATTGCTTTTCAGCAAAGGAAAACCAGAGCCTTACAAAGCCTTGCATAGTCTAGCTAAGGTGGGCTACTTATACCCGTTGTCGGTTAAGTCTTGCTGAGTATTAGAATACTCAGCCTTGCTGTTGAAACCCTTTTTCAGGTATGAGTTTTGAGGATCAGATCGCTAGCTTGACCTATCCTTGCGCTTTGCCTCCTGGCTGGTCCGTAGAATGGGATACGTCTTCGGCCGGCAATGACTATGACGAGTGATACCAGGCTTGGGCTAGCTCGGTATACCTTTGCGACGTGTTGTAGTTATCGTGTTTTATCTTCCGCTGTTTAAACTCTAATTCTACACTTATGTTTTGTATAACTGTTTTACTTAAGTTGGTTTTGTAATAATCTTTTGAACTGGTTTGTAATCTTTAATATGCCTGTGTTGTAAAATTGTGGTTGTAATATCTCTGGACTCGCCTTCGTGCGGGGTATGCTTGTTCGATCCGAGAATCGGTGGTTGTATCGGGACGTTACCCGACAGACCAAAAATTGTTCCGTTTGAAGTGCGTTTAAGCTAATGTTGCCTTTATGGTGATGGTTTACGCACTTGAGCCGGGATAATTTAGGCGGTTCTGCCACAATAACGAACAATATTCATCCCACCTTCAACCAAACTCGGTCGAGTAGGGACAAGCCTTAGCGAACCGGTGCAAATTTCAGAGGCTCAGGGAATGAGTTCAAAGACATGTGACCGAAGCGTCGGAATCCCCAAGCCCGAACGCAGGAAACGAGAGCAAGCCATCGCCGAGGCCAGTCTACGAGTCCCCCTTGCACGAACTTGAGAAATGAGTTCAAAGCCACATGACCGTACGTCGGAATCCCTGAGCAACTGAAATCCATCCCGGCTTACCTTGGCAAGCCCCTAAACGACCTTGTCTGTTGGTGCAGTGCTTCGAGTCTTGGGAAATGAGTTCAAAGACATATGACCAAAGCATCGGAATCCCCAAGGCCGAACGCAGGAAACGAGAGCAGGCCATCGCCGAGACCAGTCTACGAGCCCCCCTTGCCCGAACTTGAGAAATGAGTTCAAAGCCACATGACCGTACGTCGGAATCCCCAAGAACACGAAGCCCACACCGGCTAACCGAAGTTT
>NW_024376263.1:367500-534466 GCF_016808335.1 Panicum virgatum
AATCTGCCGCGGCGCTGTCAACAACGATACTACCCTACAGGGCTGCCGGGGCACCAGCGCTAATTCTTCATGATCTCGTTGACCCTGAAGACAGCAGCACCACGCGTAGAGCCGCAGCCGGCGTGTGCATGCATGCACCTGTACACGCTGATCTACATCTACCTCGTATTTCTTGATGCCGATGTACCGTACCCCCACCAGGGTTTCATTTACCGACCGGACCGGCTAAACCGCCGGGGTCCGGTACCGGTATACCGGTCCGGTTTGGCCGGAAACCGGTCGGTACCGGTCGAATTCAAATTTGAATTCAAAAAACTCAGTTCAACCGGTTCGTACTGGTATACCGGCTGGTTAGATCGGTTTACCGGCCGGTTTGACCGGTTTGAATTCAAATCCAAATTTAAAATCGCATGTGTAACCGGTTTGGAACGGTATACCGGCCGGTTTGACCGGTTTACCGGCCGGTTTGACCGGTTTACCGAGTGGGCCTTAATGGGCCGTCTCAATTTTTCCTTTTCTTTTTTGGTTTAACTTTAAATGCCCGAAAAGTATGTTAAACGAACGAATTTTTGAGAAAATTTGACACCATTAGATTCGTCGCACCTTGAAGTATTTTTAGGAATTTTTCATTTTTTTAATTCAAATTTGAATTTTGAATTTGGGCCGGTTTGGTACCAGCCCAAACCGGAACCGGACCGGACAGGTTTGACCGGTAACAGGTCAAACCGGACCGGTTCCCACCGGTTTTGTAAACCCTGACCCCCACACACTGAAGCCCGCGGATCGTCTCTGTACCGCGAATGGAGCAAAGTGATTTAATCTCTGTTGAGCCGGCGGCCGACGCAAGTGCTCGCCTTCGCCGGGCTCCTTATTCCACCTGATTATATCTACAATTATTCTTTTACCTTGATTATACTTTCGAGACGTCTAATTCGGCCAAGCTGATCGCTATCATGCACTTCACCAACACTACTGTTATGACAACATGTCGTTCGTGACCGACGAGGCCGAGCGACAAAGGCGGGCACGGTCAACTCTTAGACTACGCTACAACCGGCCCATGGACCGACGAGGCCATGCTAATGCCGACGCCTATTTTATTTATCTACTCTACTTCATCATGAGCATGGAGAACGTGAAGCGAAGACCGAAGAAGACCACTACAGCTTAATTGGAGGTGTTCTGCGAGTCTACCTCGCAGATGTAATTAACTAGGAGTCTTTCGAGGCCCTAGGAACCAAAACTCCGCAATTGCCCATGTCTGATTTGCCCAACGGCAGGCTATGGAGCGCGCATATATTTCAGGGACATGTATTTGTATTATTCAATATATGAATAAAATATGTTTCTGTACTTGTTCTTTTGTTATTTATTTTGTGTACTCCGGTACACTGGCACGCCCGCATTTTATTCTCACGTACGAGTAGAGAAACCCCTGCCGACGTGGGTGTCGATTTTCTCTCGGAAACAGGCTGGCCATCATAGTTATTGATAGTGCTTTGTGCCATCATATATATGATGATCTGGTAATGATAATATAAACAGTTGATATGTAGATCACTTGAGAAAACAAGACTTATTACTGTACTGCTAGAAGCTTTAAATGAGTCACACCAGGGATATTAATGTAACAGAAGGCTAAATTTTTGGCCTTTTTGGAAGAAGTTAAGTTTCCAGATGGATATGCTTCGAATATCTCAAGATGTTTAAGTGACGATGGAACAAAGTTGCACGGTCTGAAAACTCATGATTGCCACATTATTTTACAAAGACTTTTAGCAGCTGGCATAAGAGGAGTAGTGGATCAGGACATTTACGAGGCCGTAGCTGATGTGGGAAAGTTTTTTTGACAACTATGCAGCAGAACTGTTAACAAGGATGTGTTGACTGATATGAAGAAAGAAATACCTATAATCCTTGTGAAGCTTGAGAGAATTTTCCCTCCGGCCTTTTTCAATGTGATGGTCCACCTTTCAGTACATTTGCCTGATGAGGCATTGCTTCGAGGTCCTGTGCAATATGGGTGGATGTACCCAATTGAAAGGAGACTGTGTACTCTGAAAAACTATGTGTGAAACATAGCACGTCCAGAGGGTTCGATAGCTGAAGCATACGTTGCGTCCGAATGTCTGACATTTTGCTCAAAGTACATGGATGATGTTGAAACAAGGTTCAATCGGAAACCAAGAAACATGGGATTCTCAAATGAAGATGCCTATACTGTGGATGTTTTTTTGACATGGCGTTAATTTTACGTCCACATCTAAATATGTATATGACGACGGCTATGATCAAATGGTGTGGTACATGCTGAACAACTGCAGCCAAGTTGAGGAATATGTCAAGTACGTTCTGACTTCTATACCTACTCTCATACTTTGTATTGCCGATTAAAGGTACTATTTTCTTGTTCTATTTTTTTCAGGATGTTCAAAGAGGAGTTAGAGTCTGAGCATGTGCCTGTAATAGAACGGTTGCTTCGACAACAATTTCACCACTGGTTTAGGAGCAATGTCAGTTTTCTTTCATATATGTTTTTAGTTTTACATTCTGTAACAGTTGATGATGATCTGTTTTCGTTAACAGGTGATGAGGCTGCGCACACCTGAAGGAGAAGAGATAGATGATGATCTATTTTCCTTGGCATGTGGTCCAGATTTCAGAGTCAAGAAATACTCTTCATGCATAGTCAATGGCGTTCGTTTCAACACTGTCGATCGTGAGAACAATAAAAGTACACAAAACTGTGGGATAATGTCAGAAGCCACATTTAATAATTTGAGCCATCACTTTTATGGAGTCCTGAAGGAAATCATTGAGTTAGAGTACAACTGTGCAGAGAGGACAGTAGTGCTGTTTAAGTGTGATTGGTTCAAGTTGGATGGAAGGAGGACAGAACTAAAAAATGATGGCTATTTTGCGAGCATCAATATCCAAAATCTGTGGTACAAGAATGATTCTTTCATTCTAGCTACTCAAGCTAGAAAGGTCTTCTATCTACTAGATACAAAGTATGGTGAAATTTGGCGAATTGTCCAGAATTTTGACCATAGACATTTGTACGATGTTCCTGAACTTGAGGCACCTGCTTATCAAGATGACGAGTGTTTCGAAGATGTGCGTATGCGGCAGGGAGTTTCAGACAATATATCTGTACAGCCTTTAGCTATGGATCACGAAGTGGACAATGTGTTTGAAACTGCTGAGCTTGCTAGCATGGAGAGAGAACAAACTACGATAGCGGTCGATGGCAGCGAAGACGAGGCAGACGACACTCTATTGGCGTATTGTAGTTGAAGTGAAGAGAACCTTGTTGTTGATAGTGATGATGAGTAGTTCCGACACACCAAGATGTTGTACCATTTGTAAGATGTTCTACCATTGAACGGTTTGTATTTGTAACATGTTGCAACATTTGTACTATTTGCATGCTGTAATTGATTTGCTATTTGACCAACATATGACTTGTATTGTACTGAGTATTTATATTCCTGAGTGATATGGTGCAGTATCCTACTTATATGGTGCTGTGTTGGAGTTCCAGAATTTCTGGAACTGATTTGCTATTTTTGTTAGTTTAGATGAATTTCCGTGTGCTTACCGAAGGTGATCCCAAATTGAACTATACCAACTTTTGCTAGAATTAAGTTCATGTGGCTCTAGTGAACATGTAGTCGACGAGTTAAGTCAGAATAATGGGAGAACTATGCAACATAGTACAAATGACGAAGTCCGAGTGCAATGTTATATATGCGTTGTATCGAGATGCGGCCATGTCTGAAGAACGTATATACCAACTTTTACGAAATCGTGTGAAATTTTTACGGCATACTTCTATGTCCATGATGCACCGAGCTGCCCAAGCGTAAAAGAACTACTCATGGCTCTCCTCTTCGCAAGCGCCCAGCTGCCGGTGATGCGCCGACGCCTTCGTCTCCGACGCCTTCTCCACTTTGTCGGACCGATCGGATCGGCGCGGTACCATGCGGCCTCTCGACTCCTTCTGCACCCATCATCGCCGATCCATCGCGTCTACCTGATGGCACTATTCCGATTCCTTCTTGGACCTTGATTCAGGAGGACGACCAGCCGCCTGCAGCCGTGCCGGAACCAACAGATGCCAATCGGCAGGCGCCCGAGGACGAGGACTTGGGCGGCACTCGTGGTGTCCCTGCTACATCCGCTGCTGCCGATCCGAATGCGATAATCGTTGAACTCTTTTGCTTTTGCTTGTTTATTTGGTGCCTAACGCTCTCATCCTGTAGCCTCAGGTATCTGCTGGCTCTGTCGCGTCGGCAACGGTTAGTGGCCATGACGTGCCGACCCCAGAGGCCGCTGCCGAATTGGCTCATCGCCCCGCTCCCCAAGAGGCAGTGCCTTCTACTCAGCAACTGGCACCTGCCACTGTCGACGCGGGAGAGGCCTCAGATGTTGCAATTTCTCCTGTCCGCTCCGCCTTGAACCCATCGGCAAGAACCTGTGGTTATTCTTGCTTAGCTTCGATCGATTACTGAATCTTTTCTTCTTCGTAGCTTGTGGCAGACATGTTCGACTTTGATGTGAACCAGTACTGGGACCCCAATGTGGCCATGTCACGTCAACAGCCCTCTACAGGCGGTGTCGATCGAAACGCCCTTGGAACTTTGGTGCTTTACTTGGAGCGAAGCACTGAAGAATTAATCTCTGAAGCGTCGTCGATCCGCTCCCTCATTACTGGGGTCGTCAATCATCTACCCGAAGAGTTAGCCGATCGTTTGAACGCCGCCGCCTTCATCGACTCGCATCGGCTACGGTTCTCCAGGGCTCGGGCGAGGCTGGCAGCGCGTAAGGAGCACCTCAAGTCCTCGGGCGCGATCGACGTACAGAAAGCGGAGGTGTTGAAGCATAAGGCTGCGATTGATGCGCTGATGGCTGAGCTGGCTACCTTGGATGCCAAAGCTTCTACCCTGTGCCAGGAAATAACTGCTCTGGAGTCGACGCTGACGGCGAAGCGCCAAAAGCTGGAGTCGGAAGAAAAACGCATTGTTGACCTGCCGACTCTCATTGATCATGAAGAGGCGGCTCTTAAGACGGCAATCTTCCTGACCGCGCAGCTGAAGAAATCATTGAAGCCAGTGGAGGGCTCAACGGATGCCGACACGAAGATAATTGACGAAGTCAACTCCATCCGACTGAGCGCCTTGGAGAGCCTTCGCCGGTACTTGGAGTAGGTGGTAGGATAGAACAAACCTTGTCTTAATGCTTGACAGATTCGGTCTGTCGTGGCTTCCTTTTGGCTGTACAAACTTTCCCTTCTATGTTGAGCTCCGTGTTATTTAGGTCTAAAGGCGATACGGATAGTATCGGTTGTCTTGAGTCGATGAGCATCGCATCGGCTACAAGGTTTCAATCAGCACTTAAGAATCGATCCACACGCTCGGGTGATAATGCTTTAGGTACTTTCCATTTAGCGCATGATTGAATTCCTGTCCATCCAATCCTTTGAGGACATAAGCGTTGCCCGGCGCACATCGGCTAATTTGAAACGGGCCTTCCCAATTCGGTGACCATTTGCCGAACCGATTATCCTTAGAGCCGATAGGCAGGATTAGTTTCCATACTAGATCGCCTTCTTTGAAACTTTTCTCTACCACCTTCTTGTTATAATACCGGGCGACCCTTGCTTTGTTCTCCTTGATCTTTTCTAATGCTCTTAACCGATTCTGAGCCAAGTCTTCTCTCTCGTTGACTATGAGGTTATAATACTCATCGGCTGCCAACTGATCCTGAAGCGCAATCCTTCTTGAGCCAATGTTAGTCTCCCATGGCAGCACTGCGTCATGACCATAGACCAGTTGATAGGGCGGCACTTTCGTTGCTCCGTGGCATGACATCCGATATGCCCACAGCGAATCGGCTAAGGTGGTGTGCCACCGTTTAGGCTGTTCTGCAATCTTTCTTTGGTTTCTAACCAAAAAAAATATTTATCTGATTTTTTTCAAAATAATTTCTTATCGTGCATACCAAAAGTATAAATGTATTGTTTATTAGATTTTCCAATAATGTTGATTATATTTTAAAAAATACATGCATGCACATACATTTTACTAGTACTCCTAAAAGTTGGAATACATAGACTCCTAAAAGCATGCCTATCATGTCCTCTATCCACTCATAAAATTTAAACTTAAAAGTCAATATATACATGGAGAAACATAAAAAATATGATTAGGGGTAGATTGGGCCAATTAAAATTGTTCCATAGAGTAAATTGAATCTAAATTTTGCTGAGTGGTTAAGCGGGGATAGTAAAACGGATTCTTTCAGGAATTATAAAAACACATCAAGAATCTAGTGCAGTTTTAAGAGCAATTGAATCTCTAAGACTACAAATTTATTTAAGTAGCATAATACATTGTACCCATATTCTTTTTTTTAAGGCAAAATGTGATAATCCCGTGGCACCGATGGAAGATCGTCAGCACTTGAGAGACGCAGATGGCGATACTCGAGGAGGAAGAAGGTCTTCCTGTTCTCGATTTAGTGGTTTGAAATAAAAAAAATGTTCGATACTTCCTTCCGTTACAGAGCTCATGCTTCGCCCAAACTCCTAGTCACAGGTACACTACTCAGAGATAGACATTACAGATGTATTTACCACGTCAAAAACGTACGCGCCCCATGTCATAGATGGGTCATGAAAGGTCCCCCAACACAGACATTGCTTGTCCCCAAGCAACAGCATGAGGAAAGCGTTCCTTGATGACCTGCAGGTCCTCCCATGTTGCTGTACTGGGGGGAAACTTGCGCCACTTGATCAGCACATGGGGAATCGCAGAATTGCCTTTCTTCACAAGCCGACGATCCAGGATAACCCCAGGCTTTATCGATGATGAACTGAGGTCGTCGATAAAAAAAATTAATTTATATTGGTACCAAGAGGTAGGGGGGAGGGCTGTTCGCAGTGGCACCTACGACAGAGATAATACCAGTCGCAAAAGCACCTTCTCCGCTCCAGTCGCAAAAGCACCTTCTCCGCTCCCCTCACCTTCTCCGCCCCCGTCGCCTTCCTCACGTACCCCGTCCCCATGGTGCCGGCCATGCACCCCGGTCGACGGCTACCGCCGCCCGCCCACCAACCGCCAGCCATCCCAGGCTCCTTGCCCCCGTCGCCGGCCCCGACCACCAAGGATGCAGCCCCGCCCGACTGACAATGCTCCTGCGCCACCTGCCGAACCACCACCACCCGAATCGCCGCTGCCCATAAACTTCCTCTACAGCCGCCGGACATGGAGCCACCCCCACCCCCAGCACCCAAAACCCTGAAGGCCGCCACCTCTACCGCCACCCTGGCCGCCCCCACCTCTCACCCCTCGCCGTCGGCTGCTTCTCCCACCTCCCAACCCTCGCCACCGCTGCTCCCCCTAAATTGCGGGGTGGAAGAACAGTAAAGGCAGGACCCACCTACAGCAACTGACGCCGCCTTCTACGACGAGTCTGCTCACACCCGCGCCAGCGACTCCGAACATTTGCGAAACTTGGTCCCTTTTTTGTTAAAAAAGGTAAAATTTGCCTTAGATACCGTTTAAAGGTGGACTTGCTAGAGGCCACGAAAAAATCGCATCTCTGCTGTTGCGCAAGAGATCTCAGTCAGGCATGGATCTCGTAAAGAGTACCGAGCACGCAACAGAATCTCATTCTGCAACCAAAGCACGTCCAGATCACCACTGACCACCAGTCAGGCAGGCAACTAAGGTTCAGAACGCCAAGGTAGTAAAACTAGATACTGCCTCAGGTCAAGAATTGCAGCAAAAGGTGGCACTGGCACTGGTAACACAGGCACATGCTTAACAAGCCTTCATCACCAATCCATGCCAACGCCTAGTATCAGCGGCAAGACAGGCTTTCGCACAGATCTACCGAAAGCCAACCAACTCCTGCACGTGCAGCCTTTTAAGTCCTAAATCCTACCAATCACGTCTGGGAGAATTGCTCACTGAGCCCTTCTCTTCTTCCTTGCATACGTTTTCAGCTTGCTTGGTGGCTCAGCCTCTCTCTTCCTCCTCGCCGTTTTCAGCTTGCTCCCTGCAAACAGCCAAGGACACACGTTAACCAATCAACAGTTCTCACGGAACATGGAAAGGCACACGCTTGAGGACCCTAGAATGAAACTATGGGAGATTTGGAACAGACCTTTGGGCAATGGTGAATCCAGACCGATGACACCAGTAATCGTGCCGTCCTACAAGAAAAGGCACTTGATGAGACACTAAGCACATAAAAGGGCTCGGGAGGAAAAACAAATACATTTCACAAAATCAGAAAACTGGTTGGGTGCTGCTAGGCTTAGGCCACGAATTCACTGACTTCCTGAACTTGCTTGAGATTGTCTCACAATGCAAAATAAAAAATGACATCAAAATAGCAAACATACCTGTTGCTGACAAGAAACATTTAAAAGACACCCATGTCTTACTAAACTTTGAAATTATATTATTGGGCAACTAAACAACTCTAACACTTGGTTTATGCTTTTAGTTCACTCACTGCACATTACATCTTCCGTCTCAACTTACTGGGGTTGTACAGAAATGAACCGTCACATTTCATACTTCATAGTCATGTAAGTGCCTGCATCATGTACTGAATTGAACGATCTCTTCTACAAATCCTAGTTGAAAGTTGCATACTGTGGCAATAAACAAAAATTTGCACAAATTGAATGGTATTTAGCAAATTGAATCGTAATATTGCACACATTTGCTGTCGCAGAGGTTAGTGAATGTGTTAATTTGTTCTAGCTTAAGGTATCACATGTTTTCTATTAAGCATAGTATCTGTTAAAGTTGCAATCTTGGACAATGTCACGGAACATTAAACAAAATACTGACCATGTCATAGACAATCCTTTGGCATCCTGCATCCAAAGTGGGTACAACTACACGACCTGAAATTGAATTTCAATTTCTTTATACAATGAATAATTGAATATATGATAAATATATGATATGAAGTTGCAGATCAATACAACCAAAGACATACCCGATCTGGTTTTTCTCAGTTTGAGATCTTCAGGTGTGGACATTGACAATGACATGGCCCTACCACGAGTAAGCGGAGTCTCACGGGCCTAAAGTGATTCAGAAACATTGCAATAAATACACATATAAATATCAATTTCATGCTACCAAGTAAAGATAAATGTTCCATTCACAAGGTCACAAGAAAAGCTTTTGACTTCAAATAGATATCGTAAAAATATGTACTTGACACATAAGGACACTTTTGTGACAGACCCATCTCAAGCAAAAGAATTGTCTCTGTTTGGTTTCAAGAACTGGAAATGTTGAGGAGCTAGGCAATCAAATCTGGCAGAGCCCCTGTGGAGCTAGTGGAGCGAGGCCAGGCCATTGTTGACAAGTGAGCCAACACTGACCAGGAGTCATGCTGGAGTGTGGCAGGGAGACCATCTGCCTCCAGCCTTCTCCTGCATGCCACTGCCGTTCTAGTGCATGCATGACACAGCAACCTGGCAGTGAAACAGCGACATATTCTTCATGTGATTGGATTCCTCGGAGCAGGCAATCAACAGCAGCTGGAATTGATTTGGTCAAATTTCAATTTTACATGATTCCCTGGCTAACCAAACAAAATGACTGCACTGAAAACTATTTATGTTTCCACATGAAAATCAGATTGGAGCCTCAAAACAATTCATCCAGTCCAATTCCACAAATCAAACATGGGTGTAATAGATACATACACCATCAGCAAGTCAAAGTGCACAAGGCTAGGGCTTGTGATCATTAAATTTCTGAAGTTCTCACAACTAAAAAAGTGAATGATTGGACTTACATATGGAACAGGGCTGGTGAATGGAGATCTTGTAGCACCCTGCAACTTCTCAAGTGCAGACCTTTGCTTCTTTGGTGGGCCTGAAGGCTGCTTTCCAAGACGCAGATCAATCAATGCATATAAATAGTTAGTAACACAAATAGGATAAGATGAAATATGCTAAATATGAACCTGTCACCATCACCATAAGACAAATAGTATAAGTCATGAAACTATAAAATACTGCAAGACGCCTCTTTGCTAGCACATTCGAGATTCTGTAAGACCATGATTAGTGGTTTTACACAAGAAGGTGCTGGATCTCTCTTTGCTGTGTGCTGAGTTTTTTCACAACCTTGAGTCTTCAATGGAACCACTAGATCTCTCTTTTTGCCTAAATTAAGGGGACACAAATGCTATCAGAAACATCAGTGAAACGAAATATTTGATGGAGAGGAGGAAATATGAGCAACCACTAAATAATCTACTCTTAAACATACTTGTGGGTGGAGGATTGTCTGCCTCTTCATTACTTGCATCATTAGCACACTCAAACTTAAGAAATAAAGATGCATTAATATCACCATCACCATCATCTCTTTCGCTTAAAGCTCTACTGGCAGTCAAGTTTATTACCACATTATTCACATCATTATATTCATCTTCATCTTTTTCTCCATCATCATTTGAGGCAGCAGCATTTTCATTTGTTGCAATATCACCATCACAAGTGTATTCCTGAAATCTTGGTGTTCCTTTAGGAAGATCAGAGGAGTTTTGCATGTCTAAACAAACAAAAGTTGGCACATTTTCATTTACTTTTGCCTTCTTACTCAATGCAACATGCTGAGCTTTTCCCTGATCGCCTAAAACAAGGATAAGCAAACATTGTATAAGAAAAATCAGTGAAATGAAATATTGCAAGGAGAGGAGAAAATATGAGCAGCATCTAAGCAATCTGCTCCTACATGTGATTGTGGGTGTAGCATTATCTGCCTCTTCATTGCTAGCATCATTAGCACACTCCACTATATGCACTAAAGATGCATTAGTATCTATGCCACCATCATCTCTTTCTCTTAAAGCTCTGCATGCAATCAAGTCTGTTTCCACATTATACGCCTCATTACATGCAGCTTCATGTCTTTCTCCGCCATCATTTGAGACAGCAGCATTTTCATTTATAGCACTATCCAATCCTGTTTGTGCCACCTTGGGATAAAGTTGGATGCAATATTCCCAGCAGTATGGAAATCCGATCTTGAACTTTTCATAGACCTGCATGCACGGTTTGCAGTCAGGACCAAGGTACTCATAAGAGTAGTGCATGCCTAATGATTGTTTCGGAAACAAATGCGGCAAAAGTCACCATTCATCAATCAGAATAAAATTACTCAAATCTAGAATAACTTTCAGTCAGCTTCCCATAGGAATACGGAAATAGCATCACAGGATAGATAGAGAAAGCAGATGATGGAACATGGTCGCTGACACTGCAGTCACCTCATAAGTCGGCTCAAATGTACACCTAACTGGTACATGAAACAAGAACTACAAAATAGGATGTGCATACCTCACTTGAGTATCCGCCGGCTAGCATCCGCGAACGGTTGAGTGTGCCATAGATGAGAAGTAGAATTCCACCTTCAGTTTCAAGAACGCAAACTTCGTGGCGCTTTGCAATGGTTGCAGAACCGAATTCGTAGACTGTTTGATTCCTGTCAGAAGCGAGTAACAGATAACTATTTTTATAGCGAAAGAACAAATCAAATCCTCGCACTCTGAAGAAGAAAAGCAGCTAACTTTTGATAACCTTAAGAATGCTTGAATACACAAGCAGCGTGATCTTCAAAAGTTTTAACAGTGCTTCAGTAAAGGCATTAATTACCCTCAAGTCTGCAAGGATGAAATGCCCGAACGACAAATAGCATATTCAATTTGTGGAATCAGTTAGAGCCAAGCATTAGGCCAACCCTTTGTAGAGACGAATTACAGAAATTAAACTGGCATATTCTTCACAAGTACATGTCAACTCAATCTAGGTATCGAACTATGCAATTCCCATTCTAACAAAGATCAAACTCCCAGAAAAATAAGACAGAAACTATTTGGCACCAATCCTCACCCGATCGAGCCGCAAAGGTGCACCCCCCCACCCCCCCCCCCCTCTTTTTTTTCCTTCTGAAGAAATTGCTCACCTTTCAAATTTCCCTGCGACGGCGACCTTCTGGTCATCCCCTTCCACTCTCTCCAGCCACCACTCGAACAGCGTGACCTACACAGCAGAAATGCAGGCCGGCGCGGGCTCAGAACACGCGCATCTCAGAAACGAAGGAGAAAAGGGGGGACGGGGTTAAAGAACAAAGGGGGGTAACAAGCTACGCGCGTGCTAGAGCGGGCGAAGGGCGTACGTACGCAGGGTTGCTCGGAGGCGGCGGCGGCGGTGCCTTGGAACGGATGTCGTGAGAAGGAAGGGCTGAGCGGCGTCGGCGTCATGTACCAGCGAGATTTGGACCCCCACGGCGGAATGGGGGTCTGCGGGGGCCGCATTTCCGATCGGATTTCGATCGGCGGGGGAGGGGAGGGGAGGGGAGGGGGGAGGTGACGAATAACGGGGCGTTTTTTATTGATGAAACGGCGAAGGGTGCAGGGGGTTTTGGAGAGAGGAAGAAGAGGAGGAGGAGAGCGGCAGCGTGGGCCTTGCAGATTTTCTCTGCTAATATCAGAGTACTATTTTCAAGTCTGCCCATTTTCTATAACCACGATTTGTCGAATCAGTTTAAGCCAAGTATTGTAAGTCTAACCTTCTCACCATTATAAAAGTTTTAATGTCCACTTGTTTCCTACGAACATTTGCTCTGGGACAGTAGATCATGCTTAGCGGCAAATAATATACTCTGAAAGTTGGAATACGTGGAAATAAGAAAAAAAATCTATTTTTGACCATCCAACCATTGCCCGAGTTTAATTTTGGCCATACTACTCTAAATCCGGGTAATTTTGACCATCAAACTATCTATAGAAACCATTCATATGTAACCACTCGACTGTTTTGAAAAGTAGTTTCATTGATGTGGATGACACGTGGCAGTAGAGCTCACATATCAGCCCATTATCCTCTCTTCTCTCATCTTTTTGTTTCTTCTCTCACTCCTCTTTCTCTCTCCCTCTTCGAGCCCCTTGCTCATGGCTCCCGGTGGCGCAGCACGGCCGGCCAAGCCCGGCTCCTCCCCGACGGCGGTCCACTCTGCTCCTCCTATATCTTGCGGTCGCGTGGCGAGTGGGCGGGCCCCGTGCCCTCCCCAACGGACCTCGGCTGCGGCTCCCGATGCGCAGACTCCCAGCAGCGATCGGGGTAAGCGGGGAGGCGGGGCTAGCCCGCGGCCAAGGCAGCCCATGTGGGGTTGGCGCACGCAACAACATGGCGCGACACTTGCAGGGGCGGTCTGGGATGGTGCGGCAGGGGCAGCGGCCGGCCGACGCCATGTTCCCGTGGCGGCGGTGCGGTGAGGGGCGGGGAAAGAGGTTGGGGAGGTCGAGGAGGATGCGACAAAGCTCACCGCATGCTGAGTTCATACGGAGGAAGGCCGGAAGACGGAGGTCGACGCGCGGGGCGGAGCTTCGAGCGGTCAACAATGGTGGACAACGATGGGGGAGCCGATTCCGGCCAAGGAAGAGGTCGGCCATGCCCGTGGATGCTTGGCGAAGGTGGAGGACCAAGTGGGCTGTCTCTTGGCAGGCGAAATCGAAGTGGGAGCGGTGGGGATGGCTGGCACAGTGTCGGCGGTTCGCTCTACTTCCACCTGAGCTGAAGGAGGAAGAAGAGAGGGGGCTTGGGATCAGAATGGGGCACTCGCGGGAGAGGATAAGGTCGCGCTCGTTGTGGGCAACGCGTTGAGGTCGTCAGCTGTGGCGACGATGGCGGGTCCGATGACAGCGGCACGGTGAGCCCCACTGTCACGTGTCATCCATATTACCAAAACCACACAACAAAACCATTTGGATCACCAAATGTGAATGATTTTGATATTTGGATGGTCTTGGAGATGCATGACAATAGTTGGATGGCGAAAAATGAACTTTTTTCTAGAAATAATGTACTCCTAAAAGCATACCCATCATGTCCTCTATCCACTCATAAAAGTTAAACTTAAAATTCAATATGTACATGGTGAAACAGAAAAGAAATGTCATTAAGGATAGATAGGGCCAATTAAATTTGCTCAACGGAGTAAATTGAGTCTAAATTTTGCTTAGTGGTTAAGCGGGGATAAAGTGGATTGGCGAGGATAGTAAAACGGACTTTTCCAGAAATTACAGTTTCAATTGCAATTGAATCTCTGCGACTACAAATTCTTTTAAGTTGCAACTATTATATAGAAAAAAGTCTATATCACCCCTCACCTATGGGGTGGACTACATAAACCCCAACCTATGAAACGGTCTATATCACCCCCTGAACTTTTCGAAACCGGTCAAATTACCCCCTAAAGCAGTTTTGAAAAATCATAGTAAATCACAAAAAAAATCAAAAAATAGAAAATCCAATTGTTTTAGACTCCAAATGAGTAGATCTATACAGTGAACATATAATATGACATGTTTTAGTATATTTTTTACAGCTATGAAGAAAAACATAAATCTAAAACTACAACAAAAAATATACTATAACATATTATATTATATATTCAATTGTTCACTATGTAGATCTACTCATTTGAGGCCCAACACAATTAGATTTTCTATTTTATGATTTTTTTGTGATTTATTATGATTTTTCAAAATTGCTTTAGGGAGTAATTTGACCGTTTTTGAAAAATTCAGGAGATGATATAAATCGTTTCATAGGTTGGGGGGAGGGGTATGTAGTCCACCTCTATTAGTGAGGGAGTGATATAGACTTTTTCTTATTATATATACTATTGCGATATTACATGACAGTAGTATACATGAAAAGCCAGAATTTCAGCAATAACTTTAGAATTAAAAAGGCCGTTAACAAGAATCATCATCAGTTCATACTTCGGCGCCCGTGGCAATACAGTCCTCGCATGCATATAGTGAAGAATACGGCTATAGATTCGAGTTAATAGTTGTTACTATTTCAGGCCAGAAGAATGATTGTAATCCTATCGATTCACATCGCATACACCAAAACTTTTGTATATATACAACTTACTAAGCTTCTCCTCTATTGAAGGAAAATCGAGGAGCCTCTCAGGAACAGAGGGATTGCTATCCCGTTTGAATATCATCTACTCGGTTCAGAAAACGTGGAAGAAGAAAATCAGCTTTTCTCAACAACATCTCGACAAGCTGGTTGGCGTTTATGTTAATGCTGTTCTCCCCCCGCTTGACCCCTGGAAGAACAGATCAATTGCACGCAGGAGCGTCTGCTGCTCCGATTGAACTGCAGCAGAGTCTGTGTTCTGGTTCAGCATCAGGCCAAAGAGCAATGCGACCATGTCATTGGTGCTCCTTGCAACCTTTTTAACACTTTGCCCAAACATTTGCGCCTTGGAGTTTCCCTCATAGACCTGCCTTCTGCATACCTGCATCATGTTATGAACGACGTGAGCCTGGTGGACCAAATCAAATTCACCGGGGCAGAGGAATCCAAAAGGTGTAAACTAACAAAAGGTTATGTACAGCTATACAATGCCATGCTCTACATTTTAAGATTATGAAGAGCATTACACAAACCTGGAACAAGTTATGTAGAGCAACAGTGTGCTCTTGACTCAGATATTTCCTAGCCATGAGCTCACTGAATGACTGAAGAGATTGACAATTTCTGCAGTAACATTCCTAGCAGAAAGATTAGCCATAATGCCAGAAATCAGATGGCTATCAAACAGCAATGTTAGCCAATCTGGTACTTGGCTCAGCCTGAGCAATGAAACAGCTAGATTCGCTGCAATCTTCTGCTGATTGGTGAAAGATTTGGACGTCAAACCAGGAGCAGTCAAGGCAACAGCAAATTCCTCCATTATTAATCGAAACCATTTGGATTCTCTGGCCGCCACCTTCTCTTGGCTTCCAAATTTCTCCCAACCTAAAATCACAGAGAGACAGGTACCGCAATTTCCAGCAACTTTACTGTCTTCACCGAAGACCAAACCCTCGGTCACTGCAATAATGGACTTCAGATACTTCACAGAGCATCTTAATTCAGCATTAATACATGTTCTTTGATCTGAAATTCTCGTAAACAACTCCAACAGACATTGTGAAGAAATAAGTTTAATAGGTGGTGGACCGAAGTGCATGAGACGGCATAAATCATGGCATGGAATACCAAGGACAGAAAAGGAATGGATGTCTTCTGAATGCTGAAGGAAGTCCTGCCAGTCAATACTTGCCTCTAGAATTGTATGCAAACTGAAAATAGAGACCACAATTAGTGCATGCTGAAGCAAATAAAATTAAGCATGCAAGTAATCACTTCATAGTTCATACCTTCTTAGAGAGAAAACACCAATAGAAGTACAAGACTTAGGAGTTCTCCAAAGGCTGTATCCTGATTGTGTTGAAATAAAGATGGGCCTTTTGAACATGCTTTCTGTACTATAACATCCGTTAAAGAAACCAATGAACTGTTCAAGATTATGGCTTTTGCAGGCTCAACAAGAACTTTGTTTGCTGAATGATGCAAAACAAAGCATAATACCCCAATCAATATCTTGTGTTCTTGGTTATTAGATGTATAATCAATACCAGAATTGATAAATTCCAATAGCTGTAAACAAAAGCGGTTTCTGAATTAAACAAACTATAAATATAACCAGAAATGATGCAAATTAAAATACTAGCTAACAACAGATTCTTTTTGAATGTTGCATTGACCAATACAAACAATTAGGGTTTAAGGATGGTTCCCTATTTCCACAAGTTTACCCCCAACAGTCATCCCATGAAGCTTTTAATAACCAACAAATAATATTGTTTAAATGTGATTAAAACTACACTACGTGTTGTGATTTGCATGGTTCAACTCATATCAACAGAACAAGAGTACCTTCATAGTAAGAGGAAGCCATTCATCTTCGTGAGCTAATGTCAATGCACTTGCTGAACATAAGATGTTAAAGATCAAATAGGAACAAACTGTTTGGATCCTTGAAAAGTATGGTAAGCAATATATGCCATGGAATGAATTGACAATGCCGCATGATATAAACTGATCAGATGAACAAGGAGAGATGGTGATGATTTCAGTGATAACACGGAGAACTGATAAGACCTCTTCTTCAGTACCCTCCTTTACTATCTGGTTTAGCAAGAACACCAGCAAAAACGAGATGACGGTTTCTCCAGAAAGTACCAGCTCTGCAACCATTTGTATGTCCACCAACAGACTGCTGTTTGAGAGCATAATAGTTTCATCTTCACAGAAAGTTTTACAAAAATTTAGCATCTGGAAGGCAAGTGGTTCCATGAGTTCTTGCTTCTGTAAGAGCCATTTTATTGCTATTGGATGGACTCAGATAGCAAGCAAATCCCAATCCTTTTGTGTCATTACATGGAATAGAGTATTCTCAGCTTCTGGACTATGTGGAATGCTGCAGCTATAGGAAATGCCCCTGACATAAGCATAAAGGTGGACCAGAAGCGTAAACATAACAGAAAAATTAATTTCATATTCTACTGTAACTCTAGAATACTGTAGAGGGTTATTTGCCATATCCTGATGTGTTAATAATATAAACAGTTTGTAACTCTAGACAAGCATTAAAGCTACTATTGAGAATAGCAAACATGATAGCACTGCTACGGAGGTTAGATTTTCAGCAAACCAAAGAAACTTCAACCAAACAACACATTTTTGCAGTTGTTTTAGCTGGATATCAACAACCATTAATTCTATTGATCGCCATTCACAGAGTACTGTCAGTACTCACCATTTTATAGAAAGTATTGTTCTACTTCAGCCTTCGGCCATGCTATTAGCAGCAATAAGAGAACTTTGTATCTGCAATGAAAAAGGATATGTTTTTTGGGAAAAACTTTAGGAAAAACATTTAAGTCAAGCTCTGAATGTAACAAATACACCCTGAACCATGACAAGATATTTGGGAAATATTAATAGTGCAGTGGCAGACAAAATCCTCAAGGCCAATAAATAAAACTCGACCTGTGGGACCTAGCCGGCCCACGGCATTAGTGAAAGAAGAAGACAACCTTCTCACACAGGTCGAGAAAACCCCCGAACCCCCCCTCCCACCCCGTACACAGGACCCGGTCCCCAGGTGAGTCCAGTTCGGCGCAGCGCACCGTGCCCTGGCTGGGTCGTGTTCCACCGTGCTTTGAGGAATTGGGAGGGGCGAGGGGATTTTTTTAACCCCAGATCGAAATCCGTTCCCACCAGGAATCGAACTCGAGAGCTGAGTGCCGCTGGAGCTCCTGACCACTCGGCCTGAAGTCCTTTGGCTCAAGGCCAATAAATAGAATAGGATATCATAAAAAGGAAGTCATAATTTGTATACAACAGGATTGCATAAGTTGGTGTTCTCAAGCCCACAAAAAATATTTACAAATAGGAACTAAGTCACACAAACTATTCTTGACAAGGCAAAAATTTATCTTTTACCTATAAGCCATTTGGATTATCTTGGCAATTTCAGTGTACATTTATCTTGTATGATCATGATCTCACCTGCTCACCATTTCTTTTGTAATTTTCAAGGGGAAGAAATGCAACTATGATTAAACATCGCACATAAATGGTCTATTCCATGTTCAAGCTCAGTTCACTGACCTTGAAGCCACTATAGTCCTTGAGCTGTTGCAAATTGCCATTGATTTCCAAGCATAAAGATCAAAGCTTCCAATAAAAATATATTATCAGCGCTTGGGCTTGATTAGTTTTAGCTTCAGTAGACTGTTATTAAAAATAAGCAATACTATCACAATGGAATGACCTTGATCCTTTTGTGTTATTAGTGGCGTCGATGCTAACTATCATATGTCTAAGTAGCGCAACATGAAAATTGCACAATATCTGATATCATTGCATTTTTATTCATAGAACTGGATCAAGTCGAATCAAGTATGGACAAATTTAGTAGAGTGCAGTATTAGGGCAGGTGTACACTTAATAGTGAATAAACAAACTTGTACTGCAAAATCGTTGTTGCATCAACCATAGATGTTCAGGACCACCTACTAATTCACTAAAAGATCGAAAATTGGAGCCTATAATAGCAATACAGAGAAGATCAAAGTTCGGCAAGGCGCTAGGCGTTTTCTAGGCGGTGACCCACTGCCTAGAGCCTAGGCGTTAGCAAGGCATTTTCTAGGCGTTAGTATATACACATAAATATGTTTAAAAAAGAAAAAGAAAACAGCAGATAACTGGACTTCAAGGAAGAGAAAGGCCCATAAAACATTAAACGGCCCAAAGCCCAAGTCCCAAACACCTTATCAGCTTATCCCTTTCTCCTCTGCTCGGTCTCTCGCAACACATACGCATACAGCCGCCGCCGCCGTTGGTTCCCTCGCGCATCTCTCTCTCCCCGTCTCCTCTGGTCAGCGCGCCGCCTGCACGCCGCCCGCCGCTCCTTGCCCCCACCGAAGACCTCCGCTCGTCCTCTTCCACCAGCGACCTCCGCCCGCCGGCCGCCGGTCTTCCTCTCCCCCACTGGTGACCTCCGCTCGCCTATCCCTCCGCCTACCCCTTAGGCGAGGCGGCACCCCTCCGCCCAGCGCGTAAGCGCGCCTAAGGCGTCGCCTTGCCGAACTTTGGAGAAGATTGGTACAGATTGTCAATTTCTCAGTTAGGTTGGCATTACATGGAAAAGTTGAGGACAATAGATGCTAAATTGGGCATTTACTAAACCGAGTAATAGAGAATCATCCATATATTTATATATGTATAGGAAAAGATAAATGTACATGCCCTAGAAGATATGTCATTTCATTTTTTAGATAAAATGGATCATAACTACACACTTCCCTAGACCAATTTGGATTTGAAAACTCATTTTAGTGGTAATGTTGAAGAAAGGTATATTATAGTACCTGCCGATGTATTTAGTAGCACCAAAGAACATGGCTAGCCTCTAGACAACCACAACTATGAGATGCGTTGTTTGAAGGTCAAATTGAATCTTGGAAATCCTAAAGACATAGTACGGTAATTAGCATTCAGGAAATGTAAGAAAGTGCCAATGGTGTAAAAAAATATGGTGATCAAAATGCATAAGCGATAATAGTGCAACAGTAATTGTCTAAGGCTTGCCACAAATTAGCCTAATGAAAGGTATTGTATGAGTTACAACCCAAATCTATGATCAGGAATTCCAAAGCTATTGATATTGCTCTTCCTCCCTTCAGCTAACTACCTTTGGCTACTACACAAGATTGCAAATGAATAACTGACTGACACGGAAAAAATGTTTAGTGCTCCAAAGACAACCTTGTGCTTTGCAAGGATAGGACTACTACTCAATAGCAAAGCTGCAGCATCAAAGCAAATAAAAGTTATATTTACATCCGACAAAACAAGAAGAAACATCCTGGTAAATTTTGAGCATAAAGTTTCACTATTTAGGTTGCTGATGTTTGTAGACGTGTTGGTGAGTGGACCTCAAAGTTTAAAAATGACATGGCCAGTTGTATGTACGTCGGGTCATATCTCAAGAAATAAGAGCAGTAACACGAACTTCTTGAAAACATAGTTGGGAGTCAATAACTGAAAATTAAAAAGACTACCAACAGTCCGACACCTAAATTCAGCAGTCCCTTTGAGATATCTGCTAAAAAAAGGGCGTACCCAATGTCGTAGGCTTCCCGCACTGTGCAGGGTCTGGGGAAGGGTTGTCTTTAAGCCCCAAGTCTTACCCACACAAATGTGCAGAGGCTGGGGCTCGAACCCGGGACCTTCCGGTTACAGACGGTAGGCTCTACCGCTGCACCAGGCCCGCCCTTCTTGAGATATCTGCTACCAATTTATAAATTTGTTACTAATAATAGCTATTGGAGGAAGCTAATACTTGCAAGGACAAGCTAACATAATAGTTGCATTAAGATATCGTAAATAGCTTGTTATGATTAAAACATAATATAACCTATAGCTATAATGAAAGCTTACTTTTCTTGAATACCAATCAAGGAAAGCTCCTAAGAAAAACCATAAAATCAAATTTCCTAATTTTATCTATGCTGAACATTTCAGTGTGCAATTGGGTAACCTTCACAGCAGATTATCTAGATAATAAGTGCTTTGATTTACCTCAAATTTGTTGACGGCAACCAATTTGAGCCCTTTATACAAGCTCCAGGAGATTGTTGTTGATCAATCATCACGACCATTCAAGTTGTACCTACCCTGTGCAGAATAAAGTTCAATTGGGAATCACACTTTCATCACAATATTTAGACAATGCTTGAGGAACTTTAACTTCAAGAACTCATAAAAAATTATCTATTGAAGAAACAAAATTATGCAAATTCACATGCAGTTCACACAGGTGAACTTTTAAAAATATATAAGCCACATAGGCAACCACATTTATTAAAAGTCAGTGGTTACCAGGATGCAGTTGCTCCAAATGGTAGTACCTCAGTTTACCTCAAGCGAGGTTTGCATATGATAAGCGACCAACTGAAAAACTAAAGGTGAGAAAGCAATGGCATAAATTTTGAGTTCGTAGGTGCGTACCCCTTGTGACTTGGAGAATCGTTGTCAGCCTGATGTGTAGCGAAGATGAAAGCAGTGAACTGTTAGAAATCAAGAAAGAAGGAAGTATAAATGAGAAGATGTGATCTGCATTTGGTCAATTATGATTTAGCAGATCATTGTGCCTCTTATAGTAAAAATAAAAAAGAAAACAAAAAGGAATGTTGCATCCTGTAAAGAATACTACAGAGCAGCAAACTATGTTGAAAATTTTGAAAAGTTGATAAAGGGTAATGCTTAGAGTAAGGGAAGGTGTGAATATCATAGAAGAATTGCATAAGGAACTGAGGTTGTTATATACTAAAAAGAAGCTCTAGCACAAACTATTTCTGTTTGGCACTTAGTCCATGTCTAAATGAAAATAAAGAGTAAACTGCAGTTGCAAAGGTTCAGCTTGAAGGAAAATGTAAGACAACATAGAAGGAAATTTAAGTCATTACAACTGCAAATCTGCATCTTGATTGAACAATAGTTGAATCGAACCCTTGGCAAACGGGAGCCCAATTGTCGTGTTCAAAGTATCTCTTTCATTCATATTTTTTTCGCGAACATGCATAGCATATTTTCCATTCATATTAATACAATTTGAAAATAAATCTGGGCATACAATAGCTCAGGACAGGGGGTGATTCACCTATTGCAGCAACTCTACAATAGGTATTCAGAATTACATACAGTATGAAGTATAGCACTATCATGACAGCAAGTATAATGAAGTAAAAAATAAGTACCAAAGATGAACTAAAAAGTAAAGATATTGACTAAATGCAATAACCACAAAAGAGCAGTCTCTCCGGATGCTTTTGGTTAAAACTCAATCAGAGGCATTGTTCTATTTAAATATTGAAAAAATAAGCAAAATACATCCATGAGCATATTTTTTCCTCAAAACTAAGAAACTACTCATTTATTTTCTGTATAGGTTAGAAACACCATACATGCATTTATTTCTAACATTAAAACAGAAATAATTCATATGCATCTATTTCTAACCTTTACAGAAGAAACACTATCCATACCCAAATTTGCATTTCTTGTGTATGCTCATCACCGGAGAGCTATATTTACCTCCATATATCCATCATCAAGCAAAAAATTGATTCACATGAATAATATATGTAATCAGAAATTACTAACCGTCAAGAAAGGTATGTGATTTTGATGTCTAGAACAAAAAAGAAACAGGCATATAATTGAATCTCCATGTTCTTCATTGAGAGGATGATAACCATGGTCTTCATGAGGCTGCCAACAACTAACATCACAATTGCCTTTGGGTTAGCTGCATCATAAACCTCATGGATAGTAAAATCAGAAGCTAATTGCCTTTGGGTTAGCAGCATCATAAACCTCATGGATAGTAAAATCAGAAGCTCGATGGCCCCACAAGGTAATTTTAACTTCAGTGTTGCTGTAGACAGTGAAAAGCACAATATCTTAGAGAGTGGAGGAAGAACCAGAAAAAACAACATGTGTAATAAAGTGATTATCACCCTAAGTCCATGAGCACGATATCCCTTTGAGGGTAGGAGCTGGTTTGTTGGGCAGATGCACTGTGCGAACTTCAGATACCTCAACAAGAGTTCCAAGCACATCTGCACTGGTGAATAGCATCACAATTCACAAAAGGCCACATCAAGCAGCATAGATAACTATTTATTGGCTACAACACTGGAAGTAAATAATCAAAGCACCCAATCAGCCTAAATGAGTAAACAACAAGAAGGCTTCAACTTACCCCAGGCCCCCCACAACCACCACAAAGGCTTTTAGTCCTAACTCCTAAGCAAGTCCAGGTTCGCTAGAGTTGAAACACAGCTAAGGTTGAAATTAGCCCCTTAGCTTGGATGAAGAATGAAGCCACAGATGACACAGTATCTTCTTAGCTTTTATTTGTTCACATATTAATGCGACAATAATCCCTACAATTTAAGACTCTTAGTGATTATACTGAGGTATAAGGTTTTTGCCTACCACAATTGTTCTGTAAATATCACAGCAAGCCTTGTCAACCTCAATGCCTGCTAGTATCGCTGCTCCTTATGACGCTCTGCGAGAATTGTAAAAAGCAGGAGCAAGCAAGAGCAATCAGGCAGAACAAACATTAAAATTAGAAAATTGTGTCTCGGTTCAAAAATCATAAATGGAAGATGATGCCATGCAACAAAATCAGGTGCAGACCTTGAGCTTGGCGACGACTTTGGCAGCGGACCTGGGTTCCGTTGGGCTTGGCGGTCTCTACAAAATTCTCGATCTCCAGTGCCTCTTCCAGCTAGAACTGCAACAGTCATAGATGAAAGGATCACCAGTTTGGTCCGATTATAAATAAAAGCTAGAAGGTAGTAAATTGGTTATTACTAATACCTGCACGCCGGCCTCCTTATCACCTGCAACTAAATTTCCATTAAATCTCGAATTTACCCCCTAAATTGCAAAATTCACATATCACAGAATATTGCACATCACATCCCACAATCACATATAGAATCACACCACATATAGAATCACAATCCTCAAGTTTCATGCATAAATATTGTGAACAAACGTAGCACATCACATTCTCAAGTTTCTTGCATAAATGAATGTCTCACAATATATGAACATACATAACAATGTACCACATAAATATTATATAGTACATACTACAAATTAATATTACAAAAATATTAAATCAGACACTACAGGTTTTGCCTCGTTGTTGTGGTTCGGATGATCATCTCTTGGGTAGTTGGTGACGCCGCCACAGCATGCCACGTTGGTCGTACAGGACCCTGCGCAGTTGAAGCAGCCTAAAACCCATTTTGCTAGCTTCTTAAACGGTTTCATCACTAACCGTGGGTTTTGTGAGATATATGAAATATGAACAAAACCACCAAAAAAAACACAGAGAATTCGAAAATTCGTCTGTGGGTTCAATGAATTTTCTGCTACAGGCAAAATCCTAGTATTGCAACCAATACACCTTACGGACGACGGCGGAGGAGGCCCGGACGGACGGGCGGCAGCGGAGGAGGCCCGGACGGACGCCAGCGGAGGAGGCCCGGAGGGACGGCGGCAGCGAAGGAGGCCCGGAGGAATGGCGGCGGAGGAGGCCCGGACGGGATGCGGAGTCGGATGGGTGGTCTCGGCGGCGGCGGTGGCAGCGGAGGCTCGGACGGGCGGCAGCGGAGGAGGCCCCGAGGGACGGCAGCAGCGGAGGAGGCCCGGAGGGACGGCGACGGAGGAGGCCCGGACGGGCGGCGGAATCGGAGGGGGGCTCTCGGCGGCGGCAGCGGAGGCCCGGACGGGCGGCAGCGGAGAAGGCCCCGAGGGATGGCAGCAGCGGAGGAGGCTCGGAGGGACGGCGACGGAGGAGGCCCGGACGGGCGGCGGAATCGGAGGGGGGCTCTCGGCGGCGGCAGCGGAGGCGGAGGCCATTGCAGTCCGTGAGATTAAAGGGCTCGGAGCCTGTACTGACGGAGTGTGCAGGTGAGAGATGGAGAGGGAGCCTGTGAACGCGTGGGAGATGGAGATGGATCCGGGCCTGGCTGTCAGCTGCAGTGAAGAAACACAAACGCGTGGGTTGTGGAGATGGATCCGTGTGCTCCCTTCGCTGACCAATCAGAGGGCTTCGTGCGGAGTCAACGATCCGCTGGTAGAGGACTGGAGGCTGGCGTGCGTCGTGGCGTCGGTCCGTCGCATGCGAACCACATTTCTAGCGGCGGATCTCATTACCAACGGCCGCTAGAAATCGATTTCTAGACAGAAACATGCAGTCCAGATGCAAGTTCAGAGAGGGCTGAATTAACGAAAATGTTTATAGGTAATTTTCCTACACTCCAAAATAACTTCAGTACAGCAAGTTTTATGTGCAATTTTCTGTGCATGTGTTGGGCGCTGGTGTGCAGTGCCAAATATTCTTCTGTGTCTCCACTTCCTGTGTTCGCCTGATCCTTCATGAACTGAGTGCCTGAGTGTGAGCTGTGAGAGAAGTCTAGGCCATGTCTACCTTGCCATCATATATTATTTAGACAACAGTCTCAGTGACCACTACAAATTGCTTTTTAGCTGTTGTTTCATGTAAGTAGTAAGTATGCAGCTTGAGTATGAGTAAAAACATTCCATATTACCAGTATGTAGATGTTGTCTTAAATTATGTACTGCTGTTTGTGACTTGTATATTTTTGTTACATGTGAATGATACTATATTGATGGCGTCATGCTTGGCCTCTAGTGAATTAGGAGTAATTTGTGATGGATTGTTACAAAATTGGATAATTCTCCATCAGTACGATGTAGTGTATTACTGTATTACCTTCTTGGAGTAGCAATTCAGAGTGATACCCTAAATTTATTTTTTGGTTCCTCTACAGGCCTCCACCTCTTCCTAATCTAGAGGTTTCAGTTATGGTTGTTGAGAAAGCTGCAGATCATGCTCTTGTATGGATCAATAGGTTGCTCGCTGTTGGCGATGGCATCGCAATTAAGAGAGATGGGAGAGTTTTTATACAGGTGTGTCTCTTTCTCTAAGATCCTTAGTTTGTCACACAAGACCTTTTTCATTTATCTGCTCTGATGCTGTTACTATCCCAGGACACCTGCTCAAGCGTGGGTTCTGCTTGCTATTTCCATGTGGCCTTGTTGCACAGTTGATGCTCCTTGGGCTGGATGTGATCTGCTGATACATTCCTGGTATGAACATTGGGTAGCTGTATCCTGAATCCATGTGACTTACTAACTGATTTTCATATCTGACATATGCACTTCTCAGAGATCAAGAACCAGTCTAAATATTTCCAGTAGAGATTTTAGCTCATTATTCAAGCATTGCATTTTTCAGGCAAGTTCTTCAGGAGAGGTAGTGGCTGGGTGCAAAGGAATTTATGATATGGAAGGCTTAAGTAGTGCTCTGTACCACAACACAATGTTGGTAAGCTGTCCTTTGTACCAACCTAAGAATTTTCACTGATTGGCACTTGGCAGTAACTAAAACAACCCTCCTGCAGTATAGATTGATAACCTGGTTCCTCATCAATCTGTGGTTGCCACTATTGCCTTTATGATTGTTATTCATATGTTGTCTCACTCCTTTTACAATTTTTTAATGGAGGTGGTCTAATCTATATATGAATGTAAATATGCGAAGTGTCAATTCCGTACACATGAAAGTTAATTTGTTTTCTTTGTGTGCTCTATGACCAAGAGGAGTAGATTGATATAAGCTACTGAATCCAAACTTGCCACCTTATGTGCTTTAGGAACTGCCACTATTTTTCATCTCATGTTCTCTCCTCACCAAATGCATGAATTTCATCTCATGACTGCATGACATAATGTGCTGACAAATAGACTAGCTAATTTCATTTCCATATGTTACATTACAAGTAGAAAAGATAGCTACTGATGCTCAGTGCTCTGGCGTTCTGCGCAAGCTGCTAAACTAAGGTACATGACCATTCATAATAGGCATATATAGTCTGCATATAACTTCATTGATTTTGTTTATATGGAAAATGTATTAACGTGTTTTCTTCTCTGCAGATAGGAATCTGGCCTCCTCTGCTACCTTCCTACAAATACCTAAGCAATTCTGTAGAACTTGAGACTGGCAATTATGAAGAACTTCAAATGGTGAGGTCAGGGTAGCAGTAAAATGGCATTGCATTTGACTGACAAAGTGGCAACATGGTTCTCGTGAAATTCAGGTTCATGTCTCAAATGAGCTATTCAGGTTCATATCTTCTGTGCCCTCTGACTGTTTAATGATCTTGCTTTTAATTGCGCAGGACTGTTATAATTAGGCATAAAGCCTTTGGTTAATATAGAAGCCTGCCAGGTAACAATCAGTTACCAAATTATTTAGAACTGTTGATGACCTGACTTTTAGTTTTGGTGGAGCAGTTGAAGTATATAATGATTTGCTTGAAAATTATTTATTCTTTTGCTACATCTGTCTGAAGCTAGTTGAAATTCAGTTACCAAATCCAGTTTGTATTGAGCTATTCAGTTGTTGTATGCAATATATTGCTGCTTTTTTAGGCATTGTTAAGAATCTGTTGTCCTACATGTCCTCGGTAGTCCAGTTTGGCTTCTTAGGCAACTTATTTTGTTGGAATAATTTCAACCATTTTGGTGTGTGCAAACTCCATTGGTTCTACCAGTTGCTTATTTATATACTACATCTTTCTCTGCTTCTAGTGTGTGCTTCTGTTCTATCCCTGTCATTGCTGCCTGTGTTTATAATTTAAAACATTTTTGTAGAAGCTTTGTAGTACCTTGAGTGCTCAATACAGTATGTAGGATAACATTGGTGTCCAGTTAATAATTTAATATATGGGAATTCGTTATTTGGTGCATAAACAACGATTTTGGTATTGAAATGTGTTCGTATCATGGTCAGTTGCGTCTTCGCTTCTATCAGGTGTACCAAGAATGAGTTTCCTGTTGGTCATTTAAGATGTATTTGTGGTCATCTTTTTCAGGGGAGCCAATAAGGGACTTTTCAGATTAATTTTCCCTAGCAGATTAATTTGATACTTGCTCTGCATGGCTGCATACTGAATGATCTATGGTGAATGGGAGCACCTGTATCCATGTCCTACCAAATCCGATTTGAGATGCTGTACATGTCTGATTTCTGTGTAGTGCAACATTGGATCCATTTTGGTTCATTATCCATGTCCTGCTAACGATGTTCAACCCCACAATATTATTTGCTTCGTGTCAAGGAGCACCTGTGCACTAATGCCATATGGATGCCCAGTGTTTCACAAGATTTTAGGCAATTATTATTGTGATTACCATTTATCAAAAAAAAAAACCCTGCTGTTTACCAGTAAAGATAACTTAGTAAGTTTATGAGCTAGTGGCTTGTTCTGTTCTTCTGTTTATGAGCTAATCGGCTTTTACTGTTTTCATAATCGGCTTTTACTGTTTCATGCACATATACATATCATATATTAATCAAAGTATCAGTGCCTTCTCATGATTACACAATAGAACTCATGCACATATACTGCAGCTATTTGTTTCTTTTTTATCTACAGGCTTACACAGCTTTGGAGAAAAACATGATATATTCCTTACTAAGAGTAGTGCTTTTGCTGGTTTGGAAATGGGAACGGTGGGTGATTGACTTCAATCTTATCCTCTAGGTCAGTACTATGTTTTTCATTCCTATATTATCAACTCATTTTTCCCATACATGTGCAACTCAGCAACCTATTCTATCTTGCCATCTTGGTGCCTAATATGAACCTGCTGCATCCATCACTATTGCATAGATCAATGTGAAGTAACAAAAAAAAGACCATGCTTTATAATCTGAACCATGTGTGATTGGCCATATAAAATTTCTTTTAGCAATGTCTTTTGTCTGCTTCCACATTTCCAAATCCATTTGTTTCTCAAAAAGTTATTAAATTAGGGGATAATATATATGTGAATTTGAATTTGAAACTAGAGATCACCTTCGGAGTCACAAGAATGATCTGTCGATGTTGTAGCTCCTTACTGTTGGTGGCACAAAAATACAGAGTGCCCAAAATGTAGCCAGAAAGTTCTTCCAAGCCAACTTGTAAAAATTACAAAACTAACTTACTTGAAAACATACTTACTGCAGCTGAAGAAACAGAGTATACTTACTGCAGCTGAAGAAACAGATTATACTTACTGCTACATTGTTTTTAATCTAGGGAGTAATATCTTCAAACTGCATGTGGGTTACTTTTCAGTCTAGAGATCTGATTCAGTTTATCCGTAGAGATCTACGGCTACAACCGACTTCTGTAGATGCTAACTTTTCATCAGGATGAACTGAATTTATATTTTGGGCTTGTGTATATCTTCCACTCCTAGTCAATATGCATCCACCACTGTGCGTTCAGCTCTAAAATGTCTATTTGTCATCCTACCCAGAGTACAAATTGCATGACCAATTGACTGATGTCCTGCAATGATGCTTTAATATACTTACATTCTGTACTCCACCATTAAACTGTAAATTCGCTGGTTAAATTAATCTTTGTAATAAGTTCAGTATACTCCAGTATTGGCCACTTCATTCGCATCCAGTGTTGGCCTCCATGTGTTAGTGTTGATGGCTAGAACTTGTAGAAAATTTTCCAGGTTCTGAATGATGTTGGCTTTGCATCTGTTAGCCGGCAGCAGCAACTGGTTTTTGTATTATGAGTATGACTTTAGTTCAGCGTCAATAACAACAGAAATTTGACAAGTTCAGATACCAACTCTGCTATTTCAATTCAGTTGTGGATGAACCAGATTATTCTGAATGTGGACATAGATGCAACTGGAAACTTTGTATGTATTTGTGATTTGTTATTGGAAAATCTGGCAATCGTAAATGTATTCAGCCTCGGAATGTTGTCATAGAATTTTAATATGTTTCATGACTTAGTGATGGATCTATATATATGCCTGTCGTGATGGATCTGTTTATATGCGTGATGGTGATTGAAATTTATATGCTGTTATAACCTGTATAAATAAAAATCAACAGCTGTTTTTTTCCATGGAAAAGCATTAATTTCGTCGGCCAAAGGAACCGACGAAAATAACTTACACGTGGATTATTTTCGTCGGCCCCAGCAGTCGACGAATTTATACATGGACACGTGGCCTTGCCCACCGTCCTCAATAAGTTTGTCGGCCTGTTTCAGCCGACGAATTTAATTACAATTAGTTCGTCGGGTTATGTTAGCTGACGAATTTAGTTGCCGACGGCAGTTAAATTCGTCGGGGAATTCAGGCCGCAAATTAATTCTAATTTTGTCGGTCCCGACGAACTTGACACCTTAATTTCGTCGATGACCTTTCGTCAGTTAAATTCGTCGGGAATGCCCGAAATTCGTCGGTTTATGGCCGAAGAATTTTATCCCGTTTCTTGTAGTGATGTGCCGAAAGGGAAGGGCGTCATCGTCAACCTGTGGGCGATTGGAAGGGACAAGAGCGCATGGCCTCGTCCCGAGGAGTTCATCCCGGTGAGGTTCTTGGCTGGCCAGGAGGTGCACTCATCAATGGTGAAGGAGGCATATAGGCCGTTTGGCGCGGGCCGCAGGGTGTGCCCTGGAATGGAGTACACCGCACGGTCCGTGCCATTGGCATCGATTCTGCATAGAAATGAGTGGAAACTACCTGATGGTGGTGATGGGATCGGATTGGAGGGCATGGACCTCAATGACCGCTATGGCACCGTGCTGAATCCGGCGACCCCGCTCCATGCATGCTGTGCTGGTGTGTCTACCGTGTGATGTGTTGCTCTACACATGCATTTAGCACATCGTGTAGGGGAATAAATAAAGTGGGAACAAGTATATGTATGTCTACGTTTTATACCACGGGAAAATAATCGATGTATCACACGTAGCAAATCAGGAAATCAGGAGGGTAGCACATAAGACAGCAGATATTAATACTTGTTTAGGTACGTGATGTCCTAAGTCTAGTGTATAATGATGCTTGTATTGCTTGTGTGTCGTGATGGTATATGCATTTAGGAGTGATGTTCAGTACAAGTTAAGGAGGGCGTGGTTTTGGCCCTGTTTGGTACAGCTTATCTAGGAAGCGCTTTCCAGATAAGCTGTATAAATGGAGCAAAAGCAGCGGTCAAAATAAGCTGGTTTGATCTAACTTCTGTTTATTAGTACAAATGAGAACAATGAGAATAAGCGTGGCCAGAATAAACTGCTGAAAAGCACGTCGTATGTTTGTTGAGTTCAGCTTATTTTGGCCATAAGCAGTTTATAAGCTGTACCAAACATGCCCTTTGTCGTCCCTCCTTACACAGTTCAGAGGGATAATGTTGTAGATGAAGTCCTTTTTAGATCACTTTACATATTAAATTTGTAACTGGTTATAGGAATCCCAATCTAGTTGATTTCAAGGAGTCATGATTCACTACCGGATTCACCGGCTTTGCCGAGTACCCCAGGCACTCGGCAAAGCCTGAAATACACTCGGCAAAGACTTTGCCGAGTGTAACACTCGGCAAAGGGCACACAACAAAAAAATTAACGGCAAAGGGCTCTTTGCCGAGTGCTATTTGTCGGGCACTCGGCAAAGCCTTTGCCGAGTGCCGAAAAACACTCGGCAAAGAAATGCACTTGATAAAATCAAAACCGAAAAAAAACCCGAAAAAAAACAGCAAAAAAAAATTATTGAACCAGGTGAGGCACCCACCAGCCAATGCCCACCCGTGCGGTATTTTTCGCGTAAAATTCACGCGCTTCGCGGCCGGTGGGATTCGCATAAAATTCACGCACTTCGCGGCCGGTGGGATTCAAACTCGTGACCTCTCTCTCGCGCATAACCTCCTCTACCACTCCACCCCTCTCTCACTTGTGTCTATATTGTGTTTTCCTTCCCCACATATTATAACAAACTGAATGTAAATTGATTGTTTGAGGCACTAAATTAATTCAAATAAAAAAGTTGTCAACTACAAAGTTGCATAACTTTTCGAGATCTACAACTTCCATATTGGTAGTTTCTTCATCTGAGGTCATTTAAAAATTTAAATTTCAAATTTGAAAACTTCAGACGTATTTTTCTGTGACAAGATGATTTCAAATAAAAAAGTTATCAACTACAAAGTTTCATAACTTTTCAAGACCTACAACTTTCATTTTGGTGGTTTTTCCATCCGAGGTTGTATGAAAAATTCAAATTTTGAAATTTTGAAATTCAAACATAGTTTTGCATGATAAGATGAACTAGAATGCACCCCCTGTAGTCACGCTTAATTTGGAGGTAGACACGCTTTATTTCATCTCTATACAAATCTAGGCATGCTTTCATAAAGCGTGTTAGGAGCGTCTTCATATGGACCGTGTCAGGCTTTATAGAAACGAATTCTTTAAGCGTGCATATAAAAGAAAAAGACGTTTCGTAGACACGTTTGATTCATGTGAACAAACATTGATACGTTTTTACAAACACATCTACAAAATGTGTTTATTGGTTTAGTTACACAATATAGTAACGCTTTATCACATGTTAATCAAGGTAGAGACAATCACGTAGATACATTTATTGACATGTTTACCGATATAGTAACGTTTTCTAGTGACATCTTGATGCGCATTTTACATGCTGAACAAAGTGCTTTCATGGGCACATATTTATTTCGTGTGTATTAGACAAGTTATATAGTAATGACTGATTCATTGCATCACAACACATATAAAGGTGCTTTCATAGATATTCATTGCATAACCATATATTATATACTGTCTTCATAAAATTAATTCTTGTGTCCAGAAAATAATAAATGACCAATAAATCCATTGATTCAAGTTCAAGGCAATTGTGTTCACAAAGAATCATGTACAAATTGGCAATATCTTATAAATACTTCTAAAATATTTCTCCAACAACTAAAAGCTATATTTCTTTGCCCCTTCTTTCCCCTCTATCCACTCGGTGCTTAGTTCTTCTCAAAGTTATCCTGAAATTAGGAAGACCAAAGTAACATCAATATTTATCACGAGTTTGAATCTAGTAGCATGCGTGACTTTAAGCCAACCCAAAAAATGGGAGTTCTATTTTTTCCAAGGTTGTGATTTCAGCATCAAAACATGCACGTAAGAATTGCTAAGTAAAAAAAGTAAGAAGACTGTCATCTGATTGTGCACATATCCTTGATCACATAATTGAAGTACACATAAAACTTGTAAAATAGATAAAGGCTAACTTATGCATATAGTAGACCATGCAGAGATATTCTAATCACTCAAAGAAAAAATATGAGTAAAAAGGAGCAGACACATTTTTTATGTATATTACCACTCAAGTTCAGTATATCTTTTCTAAATTTGAGTTTAACTTAAAATTGTCCACTATATCAAACAAGTTCAGGAGGAGATTTAGTTCAGAAGGGTCAACTTAATTAAGATTCTCTATAAAATTTAGTTTTGTTTGAAATTAAAAGAGTGTGGATTTAAGTCGATTACATCTACAAACTTGTATCTGCTGATACTTGTACAAGAAAACAAATGATAGTACATCAAATACTCAAAACATTATATTCAAGGATTTGATACAGGTGATGAAAGTTCAGCTAATATGTACTACTTATCTTATGGGTAATGCTTGCTACGATAATTAGATGTGCAGCATTTGCAAGTCAGAAAGGGATGGTCCAATCATATATGTTTATACCTTGACTAAAATGCAGTATAAGAATTTTAGGATAAATATTCTTAAGATAGCTAAATCCAGGCTCATTTTATTGGCTGCAGTTCAGTTCACCTTGCTATCATATCATTACTAAGCCTAATAGTAATCTCTATTTGGTTCCCGGTGCATTATGGCTACTAACAAAACAGAGTAAAAATGCTACATACTTGGACGGAGGGCTCACTAACCTTTGCTGGGCCCAGGATCCCGTAGCCTTGGCAAAAGCTTATTTGGAGACCAGTCCTGCAATTTGACTAATGAGAGCTCCATTAATCATTTGCAAGAGCATAAACCTACAAATGTAGAAAATCTGAAAGCCATTTGAGATATTGAGAGAGAAGCTCTTAATTGTCCGACAACTTCTAGAAAACTTAATAATGTAATTCAGAGACTCGTTGCAGGTATATGCTAAATACAGCAAAGGGCAGCAAATAGCTTTTTTTCGTTCTGGAGGAAACACAATGTTAAATATCAGATTCACAGTTCCATAAAAATTCGCAGATTCATTCATAGTAGTTATTTCTACAAAAAAAAGTTGTAGTCTCTATTCAAAACTTTCAAAGCTAAGACCAAAAAGGTTCCGTAATTAGCAGTTAAGAAAGTTCATTTTGAAAGTAGGCTGGATAAAATAGATTAAGGTGAAATCTGAATACAACTACAACAATAATACAATAAATTGAATCAGTATTCATCAATAAGAAATGTTGTCCTATATTCAGTAAGAAGCTTTTCATTGTAACAAGACCTGGAACACTTAATATTTATTCATAGAGACTTTGGAAATAACAAATACTTATATTCTTGTAAAATACTTGAAAAAGAGGCAATATTCTGATCACTCAAAAGAATAGAGAAAAGGAATTCTGTATCTTACCATGACATGGCAGTGCGCAATGTAGCACCAAGAGGCTTTCCTTTGCAAGAATTGAACTTTGATTTCTTCCGAGTTAAGTTCGTCTTTCACACATTTGTCCTATAGAAAGACAAACATTAGTAAGCCACGTAGGAATATAATCAGTTTGCTGCACTTACAACAACATCGAAATTCAAAGGTACACTGCAGCCAATTATAAAATTGCAACAGACTGATCCACCAATAGACTTCTGATCTAAATTAGGATTCCGATATAACTTAGGACTCCAGCGTAAAAATGACAATACATCTAATCCGAAACCCAAGCTAGAAGTGCACCTGAAATTTAAGAATCTAAGCTACTGCTCTTAGACGTGTACTCAATACTTGGGAACCTACTACAGACCACCTAGATTAGGGGGATTCAGAGAAGAGAAAGATGAGCGTCTGCTTCAGGAACATCCGACCTGCAGTGGCCGGCGGGAGGCGGACGCCTGGGCTCGCAGGCCGCAGCTGCGCACTTGCGCAGGCACGCCAAGAGTTGATGAAAAGGATATCATGGATTTCGCCTTATTATTCAATCTTTCTTATTCATCGTCAAATGAAAAAAATTTAAAACTAGAAAGTTGTAGATCTCGTCGAGGGCTATAATTTTTATATAAAAATCATCTTCATCCGATGTTGTATCGAAGAGTTATGATTTTTCAAAGATTCAGCCAAAATAAATTAGAAAAAGAAAAAAACAAAACTGCGGTTACTGTAGCAAATCCGGGGTCACTGTAGCAAATCCCAGCCGCTAAGTGCTACGCAAGCCATGCAAAACCGGGCTGGAACTGGGGTGAACGGGTTCGCAAATTCGAGGGGCTAGATGTCTGGTTTCTAAGTTCATGGACCTATTTGACACAGCGCTGTAAGTTCAGGTACCCATGGTGCATTTTACTCTTTAGAGTAAAATTTATTATTTGTACAATAATTGTTACACACGTGAGATAGCGTATTCAATTTTATATTATGAATGAATTATTTTGACACTCTAATGATGTATATAAAACGATTGAGAACCCTGATTGCTCAAGGGTAAGGGACTAATTGTGAATGTGACAACTCATTCTGCATTAATCCCTTAACCTGTAATAGTCAAGGTTCTCTAAAAGTCTAAGAAAACCGAAGAGTGTCAAAATAATTCTATTGACATATTTATTTTTATATGTTTACTTATTAACATATTTATTGATAAATAAATTATTTTTAACTAGCTATCTTTATTATATTGTTATACTTTAGTTTGAACATGTATAACAATTTTGTAATCTAAAACTACCAATAAAAAATAGTTAAATGTTATCTTATATGTCAACTAAATATCCGAATTAGAATCCGAATACGAGGTATTCTTTTTCCATTCATATGCAAAAATATCCGAATTTGTATTTGTATTCTATTTAAAATATAATACAAGATGCTATCACATCCATTATTCCATTTCCATCAGCACGCCAGCTCGGCCAGCGCTCGAGCAGAGCTAGCCGCGCGCGTGGCCGAGAGCGCAACAGGCAGGTGCGGCAGCAGGCCGGCGCCTCCCACGGCCAGCCACGCTGGGGCAGCTGGCCCGAGTGCAGGTTCAGGTGGGCGTGGGCCCAAGCTCGCTGCTGCACTGAAGACGGCCTGCAGCAGCAGCCCGTGGCCAGAAGCAGGAGCAGGTCTGCACATTTCAGGGGAGTATCCGGCCCTTTTGCTTATTTAATTTATGCACCGTATCTCAAAAAATCATTAATTCATGCACTCCTATTTAAACTAGATGATTAGCTTTTGGTGTTGTTAATAAAGCTGAAGTAATTTTGCTCACTGAAGTATAGGGATGAAAACGGATCGGATACGGACGGATATCACTGATATTGTATTTGTTTTCATATTTGTGTTCGAATACGGAGTCAGATACGAATAGTGTTAGTTTTTGTCGGATAAGATTATAATAGATATCGACATTATAAAAATATAACTTTTGAACATTGGGATACGGATCGGTTACGGATATTGGATACTCGGAATCGGATACGAATGGATAAAAACTCTTCCAGACCGGATCGAATTCGAATACGGTCGGTAAATATCCGTACCATTTACATCCCTACTGAAGTACTTGTTCTTGCTAATCATAGCAATTGACTTGAGTAAATTAGCTTTAGAACTTGTTCAATTGCACATCGATTCATTCCGGGGCAGGAATAATATAAATAATAATGACATAACAAGAGATCGGGATTTATTCCAAATTGTTTATTTTGTTGTTCTATTATGAATTTATTTATTGCAAGTATTTTCAACTTGGAATAAATCCCGATCTCTTGTTATATCTCTTATTATTATTATTATTATTATTATTATTATTATTATTATTATTATTATTATTATTATTATTATTGTTGTTGTTGTTGTTGTTGTTTTGAACCGTATCTCTTATTAGAACTCTTTTGTGATGATTAGTTCTAGTCTTTTTAGTGAAACTCTTAAGTTTTATGTTAAGCTTTGCTTCCGTTTATTTTGAGCAGTGCTAATCATTATTAAATCATCGCATGTTTGGTTAAGTGAAATTTTCTTTTTTTTTTTTTTGCGAAAGGTTAAGTGAAGTTTTTGTGGTAGCTGTGGCTCAAATTGTTTATTTCTCGGTTGCTTCCACTTTGTGTCGTTTTTCAACATTTTGATGAATCCTTACTGCTGCGCTTTGGTTAATTATTGTTTTCACTTTGCGCCGAGCTTTTACCATGCTTTTTAGCTAACTGCTTTGTGTTCGAATACGGAGTCAGATATGAATAGTGTTAGTTTTTGTCGGATAAGATTATAATAGATATCGACATTATAAAAATATAACTTTTGAACATTGGGATACGGATCGGTTACGGATATTGGATACTCGGAATCGGATACGAATGGATAAAAACTCTTCCAGACCGGATCGAATTCGAATACGGTCGGTAAATATCCGTACCATTTACATCCCTACTGAAGTACTTGTTCTTGCTAATCATAGCAATTGACTTGAGTAAATTAGCTTTAGAACTTGTTCAATTGCACATCGATTCATTCCGGGGCAGGAATAATATAAATAATAATGACATAACAAGAGATCGGGATTTATTCCAAATTGTTTATTTTGTTGTTCTATTATGAATTTATTTATTGCAAGTATTTTCAACTTGGAATAAATCCCGATCTCTTGTTATATCTCTTATTATTATTATTATTATTATTATTATTGTTGTTATTGTTGTTGTTGTTGTTGTTGTTGTTGTTGTTGTTGTTGTTGTTGTTGTTGTTTTGAACCGTATCTCTTATTAGAACTCTTTTGTGATGATTAGTTCTAGTCTTTTTAGTGAAACTCTTAAGTTTTATGTTAAGCTTTGCTTCCGTTTTATTTTGAGCAGTGCTAATCATTATTAAATCATCGCATGTTTGGTTAAGTGAAACTTTCTTTTTTTTTGCGAAAGGTTAAGTGAAGTTTTTGTGGTAGCTATGGCTCAAATTGTTTATTTCTCGGTTGCTTCCACTTTGTGTCGTTTTTCAACATTTTGATGAATCCTTACTGCTGTGCTTTGGTTAATTATTGTTTTCACTTTGCGTCGAGCTTTTACCATGCTTTTTAGCTAACTACTGCATGGTTTGTACAATTGCTTTTGGATCTGACAGTGAGAAAAATATTTAGTGACGTGGAACGTTTCTTCGAGCCAGGAATGCACGGGCCCCAAAGATTAAAAAAAGATGCATCAGCTCTAGAGGTAAAAACATATGGTATCTGAAGAATAATTTGTTGTGTTTGTTTTCCATATGAGATTATATAAACTAAATTATTATATAATTTATTTAAAGCAACTCCAGCAGACACTTTATAAAGCACTCTGCCCCAAATTTAGAAGGTGAAGTCCACAAAACTAACTCTAACAGACCCTCTACTTGAGCCCCTAAAATGAGGAGGCCTCCAAATCCCCCACCACCCCCAGACCTGGGGGTCTCTAGAGAGCCCTCCATCTGTGGGCTCATCTAACTGTCTCTCTTTCTCCCTCCCATTGCCAGCGCCCTCCTACCCCCCTCCCCCCCCTCCGTGCTTGCCTGAGCATATGCCGGCAGGCGCCTTCGCCTCCGTGCACGCTGGCCGCGCCGCTGCCTCCACGCGAGCCTGCGCACATGCGAACCGCCATCACCACATCTGCGCGCGCCACCTCCTCCTTGTGTGCTAGCAAGAGGGGAAGAAGAAAGGAGAGGGAAGAAGAAAACAAAAGGAAAGAAGATAGACCCAATGTGTCAGAATAAAATAGAGGCTGATTACAGAGACTCTTGCTGGAGTTGAAGCAAAAAATCAAGTCCTTAAAAAATAGGAAGACTCTATCTTAACATGTAGAGGGTCTAGTTTGGGAATTTTTCTGGAGTTGCTCTTATGGGACAGACAAATATGCTCTTGGTATTGTTTTTCCTCGGCGATTAATCTTATAGGACAGACAAACAGCGATTAAATTTTTTAGGAAAAACTCCTGTGATAAATTTTGGACCCTTCATTCTCTTTGGTCCCAGTGAACCAATACACGCCAACGTAGATTTAACATACTGAAAACTCAGTGCAACGTTCCTCACGTGCCAGCTCGGACTCTAGCTAGTACTACTAGCTCTCTAGACTAGTACTACTCTGCAGTAAGAAGCCTGCAGCCACACGAGCACAGAAACTATCAGCAGCTCCCCGCCAACCGCAACCGGCTTCATGCCAAGACCCGTCGCCGTCCCCCGGTGCTCCCGACGCCATCAAAACGAGGCGCCCACAGCTCTAGGCCCCCGCTCGCCCCGGACACACAGAGGAGACGCGTCGTTCTCCTCCTGCCTCTCGCGCGCGGGGGCGGTGAGCTAGTAGCGAGCGAGTGGTCTGATCGAGCAGTGAGCGAGCTTCAGGACGCGCGCGATGGCCTTGCAGGTCGCCTCCGGCGGCGTGGCCTGCCGCTGCCCTCCCGCGCTCCCCGGCGGCGGCGGGCGGCGGACGCGAGGCCGCACGCCCCGCGCGGTGGCGTCCGGCGCGGCGGCGGCGGTCGAGGAGGGCGAGGGCAAGGTGAGGCTGGACGGTACGTGCTGTGCTTGCGGCTCTGCTTCTGTTCCTCGCCGGAGCAGAAAGCATGTGTGAGATTATCCCTGCTCATGCAGTCATGCTACTCGTGCACATCAGCTGCATGTTGTATTGCCCGCAAGAAAACAGTATGTGTTGTGTTGTGCGTGTCTTGCACGGGTGGCATCACTACAAGCAAAACGAAATTGGCGGGTTTTCCTAGTGATCTCTGTAAAGTACTATATATTGCTGGTGCGGCTACTTCCATCTTCAGCTTTAATTTAGCATGCCAATGACAATGATGGATTCTACTCTGTAGCGGATGTAAAAGGTAATTGGCTGCTTTTAATTAATTTGACAGATAGGAGACTGAAGGAGGCACAGTAGGTGTTCGATGCGAGCATCGACAACGGGATGACCTTCTTCGACACAGCAGAAGTGTACGGTACAGCGGTGAGAAACAGAAACCTAGCTCACTCATGCTTCCCAGATTCAGTTCTGATGGCACATCTATTTAACTGAAAATCCTTCTGTCCTTCAGCTGATGGGAGCAGTCAACTCTGAGAGTTTACTAGGAGGGTAAGTAAACCATTGTCCATTGTTTCTCGCTTCAAAATTCTGCAAAAGGGTATTATTTGCAACAGTAGTAGTCATCACGTGATGTATGTCTTTTGTCTTGCCATCAGATTCATCAAGGAAAGGCAACAGATGGAGCAGATTGAGGTCGCTGTCGCAACAAAGTTCGCTGCCCTTCCATGGAGATTTGGCCGAGGAAGCGTTCTTTCTGCTCTCAAGAAATCGCTAGACCGTCTTGGCCTGTCCTCGGTGGAGCTCTACCAACTTCACTGGTCAGCTCCTCTGCTTTCTCTGATACATTTACTTGTCTGTAAATTACCTGCATTTTTAACTGAGGTATTCTCATTATTGCCTTTTCAGGACAGGGATATGGGGGAATGAAGGTAGATATCAAACGCAACATACCCTTGGCAAAATCGAATCCGATTGCCTACTGTGCTTTCCAATATCGGTAAACTTTACTTTTCTGACATGACTGAGCATGAACCATTTCAGCGTACCTTGATGGCCTGGCGGATGCTTATGAGCAAGGCCTTGTAAAATCCGTTGGAGTCTCAAACTACAATGGTTTGTCTTTTGCCCCTGGCTTGTTCACCATTAGCTGCTTCTTTTTTCAGAAAAGCTCATTGGAAATTGGAATACCAATGTTTATCATGATCTCTTATATATATAATATATATATAGAGAAGCGCCTTTCGGGATGCACATGCACGCCTGAAGAAGAGGGGTGTTCCACTTGCTGCAAACCAGGTGAATTACAGCCGGATATACAGAACTCCGGAGTTGAATGGTGTGAAAGCAGCTTGTGATGAGCTCGGCATCACCTTGATTGCCTATTCCCCAATAGCCCAAGGTAGGAACCCGTCCCTTAATTTTCTCTGACCAATGATCTGACCGAATTAAACAATGGATAGGCCCAATCTAGTTCTTTGTTTCCTAGTCTCATTTCCTGCACTAACTTATATAGATATACAGGTGTTCTGACAGGGAAATACACTTCAGAAAATCCCCCTACTGGCCCACGAGCAAATACATACACTCCTGAATTCCTCACCAAGGTCAGATTTCTGTAAATTAGAGCTAGCTAGTTACATTGACACAGCTTCAATCTCTGCAATTCAACTTAAGATGCTTCATGTCTTATATGTGCACAGCTCCAACCACTTATGAGCAGGATCAAAGAGATTGGAGCAAGCTACGGCAAGAGTCCAACCCAGGTGCTTCACCTACAAAAGCTTAGAACATCTCAGAATCGAAGTCACTGAGATCATAATGAGTTGTATGAACACGGTTGACCTTCCCTCTGCTACTCTGTTTCTGGTGTCTCTGAACTGGCTGACCTGCCAGGGGAACGTGGTGCCGATCCCCGGGGCCAAGAATGCTAGCCAGGCCAAGGAGTTCGCCGGCGCTCTCGGGTGGAGCCTGACTGGCGACGAGGTCGAAGAGCTTCGGACTCTGGCGCGCGAGATCAAGGGTATCAAGATGCCCATCGAAGAGTCATAAATTTTCTGCATTTTCACCCTCCAATGGTATATCGCTGATAGGAGATCAACGTTTTTAAGAGAGAGAAAAAACGCTAGGATGCAGAAATGAACAGAAGTTGCATACAGCATGTGTAAGTAGCAAATGGTAATTGATGCCCCCACATCCACACTGGCGAATCATTGATCACCTGTATTATATCTCTGTCAGAACACCTGTATATCTATGTAAGTAGCAATCGGTCTCACGCCTGGGCCATTGATGACACACTCTCCCCCCACGTCGCTCTCTCGGGGGCGCTCGGCGCCCCCCCCCCCCCCCACAACCCACCGCGAGCCACCTCCGGTGTGTGCCGCCACTGGCGACCGTCCAGGCGGCGGCGGCGGCCCGCAGCTGATCAGTAGCAGCACACGCAGGTGCCGCTACCGCGTCAGCAAGTGAGTCTCTGGTGCGATGAGGCCTCAACGACCGGGGTGGACTTCACCACCACCTCGGGCCCATGCCACATCGCCTAATGGATGCCCCACGTCATGCCCTGGCTTTCCATGTGGCTATTGTCTCGCCGTTTGCCATCGCAGGCGGGCCATTGTCTCGCTCGTGCTGCCTCCAGTCGGGCACACCTTCTCGTGGGGCAAAGGCTGGCTACTCCCCCACCCACCCACCGACCCACTGGCGTCTGGGTGGTTGACCTCTGCCCCTCCCTGGTAGCCTTCTACGGCAGGTGTCGTCCGGCGGGCTGTCCTGCGTTGTGGCGGCATCGGATCTAGGGAGGGAATGGGGTGGAGGTGAAATCCTAGCTAGGGTCTCCTTGTGGACCAATGACAGCAACACTTTCGGGCATCGTTTACTTTTTTGAAGGCATCATTCTTTTCCCCTTTTCCCTCCACTCCGGTGAGCTTTACGGGTGAAAGCCTTGACCACGTTGGTCGATTGGATGACGAAAGCGCCAATGGCGTCACTCCCTCCCTTGAGGCGTCGTTTTGAAAGCTCTGCTGGTGGTGGTAATCAACTCTCCTTGGAGTTCTCCAGCTTATGTGCAGGTTGCGTAGGTCGTCTTCCCAGATTCTTTGCCACCCCTTTCTTCATTGGTGGATATTTTTAATTCCTCCGTCTTCGCTTCAGACGGATACTTTGCCACCCTAGTTGGTTGGTCGGGTGGATTCGTTGCCACCCTTGTTGTGTTGTTGACCTTTGCATCGTTTGATGTTGTAGTTTCTTTTAGCAAGTTTAGTTATGTGTTCATGTCTAGGTTTTAGGGTTCATCATGTGTCTCCCCTCTCCTATTGTTTTTGTTTTTCCTTTTATTATTGGGTTGTCTGTCATTTGATTGGTGGTGCTCTATATCCACCCTAATAACCTCTATCTACTAAGATTTGTAATGATCGTATTGCTTTCCACTTAATGAAATACGTGCTCAGGCAGGCACATTTGCGAAAAAATATCACATCTACACCATCATCCTTCCACTTCAACCTCTTTTTCAACCTATCCACCATGGCACTAAATGTTGATCAGTAATATCAATTCTTCCATGTTCTCAAAATCAATAACGCTTATCTCATTTCACTTCACATCACTACTATGGTATAGAATTACAAATTTATCCATCTATCAAAAACAACAAAATCAATCGATCCACCATACTACATCATATTTATCGCCATCATAAAGTTGCCTAAATCTAACTACGATTCTATGATTGATTCAACTAAAGTACCTAAAGTAGTGATACCCATCTTCTCTACATCAAGGCCAAACAATGCAGTGTTAAGTTCATCTCATTATTTTTTTTACATGATCAATGCATGCCAAAGGCTACCAGCAGCAGAGCTTCCAAAACAAGCTTCTACACCAATTAATTCATCCATATACATTTTTTATTTTCAAATTTAAAGCCCCCACAGTTCTAATTAAGGTTAAACGAATTGTAGTAAAAATCAATGCATTACATGTAAAAATTGAGGGAGGGAAGGGAGTTCACTAACTCCGATCTTATGCATGCCCTGTGGATTTGGCCGGAGATGGTCGGGAGGTAGTGGAGGAGCGGGCCACAGAGTTGTCGTAGTTAGTGGTGCCAGAATAGTTAGTATCCTGCCGTTAAAAAATAGCACGATCTTCTGAATTATGATCCTAGTATAATTTGACTCCATATATATATATATTCATTAACGACGCTAATTGTGATAGCGTCATGTGGGTTTTTTTTCCAAAACTTTGATCTAAATGCAAGAAACTTTCGAAAAAAAGGTCTAAAATTGCCAAAAGAAAAAAAAACACTAAAACCTCTCTGCTACTTCGATCTCTCCAAATCTCCGAACCCCCCCCTTTTGCCCTCCCATGGAATCCGACGGCGAAACTTCGCCGCCTCCTCCTCCGGCCCCGGCGCCGCCACGTGCCTGCGGCGCGGGCCATCGGGCGTCGCACTCACTGCCGACCTCGGCGGGCGGCCGCGTCTGCCTCTCCTGCGCCGCGGCGCTCCTCTCCTCCGCGGGCGCCGCCTCCACGCCGTCCCACCACGTCGCGCACGCGCTCGCCAGCCTCTCCCTGGCGCTCGCGGACCCAGCCTTCCTCGCGCCGCTCCGCGCCGCGCACCCGCGCCTCCTCGCGGCGCCGCTCGCCGAGGCCCTCGCTGGCGCCGCCGCCCGCCGTGCCGCGGCGCTCGCCTCGCAGGCGTCCGACCTCGCGGCCGACCTCGCCGCAGCAGTGGGCGACCCCGCCGCCTCAGAGCTCGTCGCCCGCCTCGCCCGCGTCCTCTCCTCCGGTTCTCTCGTCAAGCACCTCCACACGGTACGTGTGCGGTTCCTAGCCACTCACATTTTCGTCCTAGGCTATCTGTCTCCGAAAATTCAATCGTTGGAAATGGTTTTTCGCTGGAAAACATTGCGAGATAGTGGATTCTGGAAATCTCGTTCTCCCTGAGTAGTTTCGTTGCAAATAATGTCGTGAATTGCACGATAATTATTGTGTTGCTGAAACCGCTACATGATTTAGTTGCTGCTTATTATGTCAGTAGGTGGTTTATTAGCGCTATTGGCCTATTGCACTAGATACGGAAGTTGAACTTGACACTGACGTCACATAGTCTAAGCACTCGGCATTCTCTTATTTTTTTTATTACTCCTATCAGGCTAGTTTCGTTTCCCATAGTTGGCTAATTGCTTGCATTCTCTGTAATCAATTGATATGAATTGAGCTAATGAACTGAGAGGAGCATCATTTGATATGTTCTCAGTTTTGTTTTGGTTGTACCAAACTTAAATCTAGGATAAGGTCTTATTTGGTTATACTACTTGATAGATTAGCACTAGTTAATGAGATGCTTGAGCTCCACGGCACCATTTGAAGTAAGCATAGTAACTGGTGGTAGGGAAAAGCTTAACCAAGTGCAGCACTAGTTTAATTGATTAGTGCCACTACAGGAGATGTATTCAATTGTTGTCACAGAAGTACATCTGCAGTTAGGTTTCAGGATATGGTTGGAGGATGATCAGCTTCCTTGCCCTGTTATGGTAACTGTGGTGGACTACTGCATTTTGTTCAAAGTGGGATGCAGTCCTTTTATCTCATCGTTTGACTGACATAAACTGGATCTCTTAAATATGTGAGGCATCTTGATACTTCTCTTCTGATTTTTTTTTCTGAAGCAGAAGCAACAATATGGTTGAAATTGATTTACCTAATGTATGAATCTTTCTTTTATGTCACTGCAGCTACATTGTTTGGGCATCTTGCTAAACACCACCAAAGATGCTGCAGCACTTATAGGAGATAAACTTTCGCTTTTCTTAAATCTTGTTAATGATCTCCGACTACCAAGGTGAAAACAACTGAATTTTGATGCTTATTTCTTACCTTCCACGCACCTTATCTGGAAACATCCTTAACTTCCTCAATACAGTGATGAAATTCGTGGAGAGATACTCTTCGTGCTATACAAACTCTCTATATCAAATGCCACCCCATGGGACAATATATGTGATAATGGAGATGTGGACCTGTTAGCAATTGGAAGAAACTTGCTTCAACTCTCTCTTGAAGTCCTACTCAAAACTCAAAACGATACTGTTCGCCTGAACTGTATTGGTTAGTATATTTCTTATTTTTGTTTAATAGAAATAATAGTGCTTTGAGAATATGCTATCCAGTTAGAGATATCTGATGATTTAACTTTCATGTGCTCCAACAGATAATTCTGACAATTAGTTTCTATCACAATTTATACATAAGTTTACAGAATTTCTTTGTTACTAATTAATCTACACATTTTTTTAACATTAAATATGTAAGCCACAATTAGGCACTGATAAGAAAAGTTGTATGACCATCTACATATAGTTTGAGAAACTTGAGAATGTTTTGAACATACCACCTGCATAGTTGATGAATGCACCATTTCTGATGGTATTCAAGATATGGTACAAAGTTCCAATAGTTTAATAGTTGGAGGAAAGAATTCACAATTTTTTACTTAGTACTTTCAAGTCATTTACACTAATGAAATTTGCATTTTCCTTTAAACAACTTGTCAATGTTGGAAATTTTTGCAATGCTTTTTCTTCACTTGTTACTGATGTTCCTTTTTTTTGTGCTTCAATCTCCTCTTTTTCCTTCTCTCCCGTCACGGTGAACGACCACATCTGGAGCGGAAGAAACAAAGTGTGAGAGAGGGACGGCAGACGGCGATGAGGGAGGCGGGCGGCCAGCTCCTTGCGGCGGCGCTGGAGGTTCCTGCGCCGGGCGGCTCCCTGTCGGGAGGGACCGGAGCTCCATGCGGCAACGGCGGAGGTCCTGCGCGGGCGGCTCCCTGCGGCGGCGCCGGAGGTCCTGCGCCGGGCGGCTCCCCGCCAGGAGGGGCCGCGGAGGGGCGGTTGAAGCCGGGCGGCTCCCTTCCTTGCGGCGGCTGGAGCCCGCGCGGGGAGAGGTGGCGGTGAAGGGGCGGCGCCGTCATGCATGCCGCCGGCGACGAGGTTGACGCGCTGTGTCGGGGCCTCTACTGCCACCACGGCAGCACGGGGTTGGGCACGGACGCCGGAGGAGACTGCGGCTGCCACCACGGCAGCGCAGATCGGGGTCTTCGACGACAGCTTTCATGGCGGCGGTGGCGAGGTACGTCACGATCTGCTGCTGCTAGACGCGAGGACGGCGGCGGATTAACTCGATCCGCCGCGATGGAGGGCGCTGCCCCCGGCGGAGGTCATGAGGGACCCTTCCCGGGGGCGCGCTAGGAGGCTGTCGAGGGGCCGCCCTGGATGGGAGCCATGGGGGACGGTCGGCGGCGCGCAGGAGGCAAGAGGGGCGCCGGCGGCGCTAGGGTTAGGGCAGCGGAAGATAGCCTAGGATCTCAAACCCTAATCTTCTGATACCATGTACGAAGGATAGAATTGGTGTAATTGATGGATTGTATTGCATTGAGGCCTCGGCCGGTATATATAAGAGTACAAGACTTGGGGTGCAAGGCAACCCCACCGGATATGTATGGCAGTCCGGATACAATATCTAAACTACCAAATATACTCTAACACTTACTTTAGCAAAAAAGGGGCCCTTTGACCTTGTGTTGCTCAGCAATCAGAGTTCAATCAACTGCGTAGAGCCAGAGCACATGCAGAATGATTATATGTCCCTAAATGCTTCTCTTGTTCTATTTGCTCAGGCTGTCAAAGGATCTCTGCTATCTACTAACCTAGAAGTTCAGACAGGGACATTGGATTTGATCTTTCATTTCCTGTCATCTGATGGAAATATTTGTGCTCTACTTCAAATTTTGATCGATGAAAACGTTGCTGATTACATATTTGAGGTTCTCAGGTTCTCAGGTACAAGCACAGTCATGAACTGCTTTCTGAAAACTTATATGCATTGTGAATATTGAAGGCTTACCAAGTTGAACTCCTGTTTTACATTCGTCAGGAAATAATGATCTTCTTGTCATCTCCTCTATTCAAGTGCTATTACTTTTAGCCAGATCAGAGGAGAAATTCAAAGAAAAGCTTGCCATTGGATTTTCCACTCTGCTTCCTGTTCTTCACTATGTTGCAGAGATACCATTTCACCCAGTCCAATCTCATGTTTTACAACTTGTTTGGATTTGCATGGTCAATTGTTCTGGTATCCTCTCACTGCCCCAAGAAGAACAGATAGCCTGTACTTTAACTGCAATCTTGAGAAGTCTTCTGTACTTTCTATACTGTATGCCTGTTCATTCTACAATGAAAGGTACTCATCTTCCGCAGATTTTGATTCGGCAATTATAACTTGCAAGAAAGAATGCTGATGTGGTGATTGTTTCAACTATTCAGGCTGGCTGCTGACAACCAAATTCTGGCTTCTGTTGAGCAATACATCCTCCTCAATAGTGGAAGCTTCCCATACGAAATTAATTTTTCTGTTATGTTTACGCTTCTGGTCCACCTTTATGCCTATGTCAGGGGCATTTCCTATAGCTACAGCATTCCACATAGTCCAGAAGCCGAGAATACTCTATTCCACGTAATGACACAAAAGGATTGGGCAGGGTTATTAAAACGATAAAACGACGAAACGAATAGAGGGTAGATTTTAACAAAACGATGGACGTTTTATCGTTTAAACGGACGTTTTAACATTTAAACGTCGATTTCACAAGAACGTTTTCTCGTGAAAACGTCGTTTTCACGACGTTTAAACGTCGTTTTAATAACCAGGGGATTGGGGTTTGCTTGCTATCCGAGTTCATCCAATAGCAATAAAATGGCTCTTCCAGAAGCAAGAACTCATGGAACCACTCGCCTTCCATATGCTAAACTTTTGTAAAACTTTCTGTGAAGATGAAACTATCATGCTCTCAAACAACAGTCAGTTGGTGGACATACAAATGGTTGCAGAGCTGGTACTTTCTGGAGAAATAGTCATCTCACTTTTGCTTGTGTCCTTGCTAAACCAGATAGTAAAGGAGGGTACTGAAGATGAGGTCTTTTCGGTGGTCCGTGTTATAGCCGAAATCATCACCATCTCTCCTTGTACATCTGATCAGTTTATATCATGTGGCATTGTCAATTCATTCCATGGCATATATTGCTTACCATACTGTTCAAGGATCCAAACAGCTTGTTCCCATTTGATCTTTAACATCTTATGTTCAGCAAGTGCATTGACATTTGCTCAGGAAAATGAATGGCTTCTTCTTACTGTGAAGGTACTCTTGTTATGTTGATATGAGTTGAACCATGCAAGTCATGACTCATAGCATAGTTTTAATCAATTTAAACAATATTATTTGTTGGTTATTAAAAGTTTCATGGGATGACTATTGGGGTAAGCTTGTGGATATAGGGAACCATCCTTAAACCCAATTGTTTGTAGAGGTCAATGCAACCTTAAAAAAGAATCCATTGTTAGCTAGTATTTCAATTTGCATCATTTCTGGTTATATTTATAGTTTGTTTAATTCAGAAACCGCTTTTGTTTACAGCTATTGGAATTTATCAATTCTGGTATTGATTATACATCTAGCAACCAAGAACACAAGATATTGATAGGGGTATTATGCTTTGTTTTGCATCATTCAGCAAACAAAGTTCTTGTTGAGCCTGCAAAAGCCATAATCTTGAATAGTTCGTTGGTTTCTTTAACGGATGTTATAGTACAGAAAGCATGTTCAAAAGGCCCATCTTTATTTCAACACAATCAGGATACAGCCTTTGGAGAACTCCTAAGTCTTGTACTTCTATTCGTGTTTTTCTCTCTAAGAAGGTATGAACTATGAAGTGATTACTTCCATGCTTAATTTTATTTGCTTCAGCATGCACTAATTGTGGTCTCTATTTTCAGTTTGCATACAATTCTAGAGGCAAGTATTGACTGGCAGGAGTTCTTTCAGCATTCAGAAGACATCCAATCTTTTTCTGTCCTCGGTATTCCATGCCATGATTTATGCCGTCTCATGCACTTCGGTCCACCTTCTGTTGAACTTATTGCTTCACAATGTCTGTTGGAGTTGCTAATGAGAATTTCAGATCAAAGAACATGTACTAATGCTGAATTAAGGTGCTCTGTGAGGTATCTGAAGTCCATTATTGCAGTAACTGAGGGTTTGGTCTTCAGTGAAGACAGTAAAGTTGCTGGAAATTGCGGTGCCTGTCTCTCTGTAATTTTAGGTTGGGAGAAATTTGGAAGCCAAGAGAAAGTGGCAGCCAGAGAATCCAAATGGTTTCGATTAATAATGGAGGAATTTGCTGTTGCCTTGACTGCTCCTGGTTTGACGTCCAAATCTTTCACCAATCAGCAGAAGTTTGCAGCGAATCTAGCTGTTTCGTTGCTCAGGCTGAGCCAAGTACCAGATTGGCTAACATCGCTGTTTGATAGCCATCTGATATCTGGTATTGTGGCTAATCTTTCTGCTAGGAATGTTACTGCAGAAATTGTCAATCTCTTCAGTGAGCTCATGGCTAGGAAATATCTGAGCCAAGAGCACATTGTTGCTCTACATAACTTGTTCCAGGTTTGTGCAATGCTCTTTGCAATCTTAAAATGTAGAGCATGGCATAGTATAGCTGTACAAGTAGGCTTACAGGATCATATCCTTTTGTTGGTTTGCACCTTTTGGATTCTTCTGCCCCGGTGAATTTGATTTTGGTCAAGTATAGTTTCCACCATGCTCACTTCTGTTCATAACATGATGCAGGTGTGCAGAAGGCAGGTCTATGAGGGAAGCTCCAAGGCGCAAATGTTTGGGCAAAGTGTTAAAAAGGTTGCAAGGAGCACCGATGACATGCTCCCATTGCTCTTTGGCCTGATGCTGAACCAGAACACAGACTGGTGCAGTTCAATAGGAGCAGCAGACGCTCCTGCGTGCGATTGATCTGTTCTTCCAGCAGTCAAGCGGGAGAGAGCAGCGTTAACATAAACGCCAACCAGCTAGTACAGATGTTGAGAAAAGCTGATTCTTCTTCCTCCACGTTTTCTGAATCAAGTAGATGATATTCCAAACGGGACAGCTGGACATCAGTCCCTGTTCCTGAGAGGCTCCTCGATTTTCCTGCACTAGAGGAGAAGCTTAGTAAGTTGTATATATACTGAAGTTTTGGCGCAGGAGAGGAATGTACATGTGATGTGAATCGATAGGATTGCAATCATCCTTCTGGCCTGAAATAGTAACACCTATTAACTCGAATCTGTAGCCGTATTCTTCGTTACACGCATGCGAGGACTGTATTGCCACGGCCGCTGAAGTATTAACTGATGAAGATTCTTGTTAACGGCCTTTTTAATTTGAAGTTACTGCTAAAATTCTGGCTTTTGATCCCCTCACCATGCAAGCTTCCAGGGTGGCATTTCTTGGCTCAAACTGATTCAACAAATCGTGGTTATATTATAGAAAATAGAAAATGGGGAGACTCGGAATCAGTATTAAGCCTTATTTAGTTGTGTCCGTGAAGTTTTTAAAATAGAATCTGTCGTGGGCTTTTTAGGGTACCCATAGCCGGGTGGCGGAACGCACCCGCCTAATCCCAGAGGGGGAGTACTCGGGAAAGCGCTAAGCGATTAGGCAGATCTAGCTTGGGGGTAAGAACACTCGGGTTTAGAGTGGTTCGGGCCGCCGGAGCATAATACCCTACGTCCACTGTGAGATGTATTGCTCTTAGTAAGAATGAATCTATCCTCTACCCAGCCGGGACTCGAATGCCCACTCCTCTAACGAGCGTCTCCCTTTTATAGACCAAGTGGACGCGTATACAGGCATTCAGACCCCGACAGGTGGGTCTAGCGTGGATGTATAGTATACTGCGCAGAAAGCTTCAATGGGGCTACAGCAGTTGAGAATCTCTTCTCGGATACGCTTCATCGTCCTGTAGACTCTCTGACCAAGGGGAGTCTTTATTTATCCCATCGGCGAGGCGCTCGTTGGGGGCAATGTAGCTTGCAGCGTAGTCTGTCGAGGCTACCATGTAGGCGTCATAATGGACGAAGCCGAGCCGTCGTGTCTAACTGGCATAGTAGACTGTCATACGCGGCGTGGGCGGCGCCAGCGACTGCACTGTGTGCCTTGGTAACACGCGACCAACAGTGAAATCTTGCAAGAACCACCTCGGGCTCTGCCGTGGCAGAGCGCACTTCCGCCTACCGTATTGAATGCGGTAGGTAAGCGAGTCTTCCAGTGGAAGGCCCGCGGGCCCGCGCGTGTGCCTGCACCTGCGGACACGTGGCGGCTTCGGACCAGCCCCAGGTGGGGTGTCGGTTCCACCCCGCTGAGGGGTCCGGATAGTATATGGGGGTCCGGGACCCGGCGGGGGTCCGGTACCCCCTGGGAGGTCCGGGGCTCCACGGGAGGTCCGGGACCCCCTAGCTGTTTTGGCTGAGGACTACCTCCTCCGGGACACGTGGCGTCACCGGACCTTCCCCAAGCGGGGAGCGGGTCCGGGGCCGTTTGCCAGGAGAGTAGGGCTCCGGACCTCAGGGGTCCGGCTGCTCGGCCGTCAGGGCGTAGTTAAGGATAACTACAAGACTCTTGACTAGACACAGCAAGAGGGGGTACCCCAGTCCTGGGGTACCGACATAATCTTTTCACATTTGAAGTATTAAATATAGACTAATCACAAAATTAATTACATAACTCATCTATAAATTATGAGACAAATTTATTAAGACTAATTAATCTGTTATTAGCACATGGTTACTGTAGCAATTTAGTGTCTAATTATAGTCTAATTAGGCTCATTAGATTCGTCTCGTAATTTATAAACAAACTATGCAATTAATTTTTTATTTCATCTAGATTTAATACTCATATATTTAAAATTCTTATTTGATATGCTAATTTTGGAATTTTAAATTTTACTACTAAACAAGTTCTATGTTGATATCGGAGAAAACTTGCAAGGTCCACCCGTTAGGGTCAGCAAAGCAGAGCAAGTTGCGAAGACCGGGCCACCGGGCCACACCGCGTCTTTTTTATTTCTATATTTTGAAAAAAAAAATTACAGAAATATATTTTTCATTTCACATTTTACAGTTCTATACCCCTACCGCCCGGCAGGGGCCTACTGCCCGGCAGGGGGCGGTAGGGACCTCTATGTAAATAAATATAAATTTTATTTACGCAGAGGTCCTTGGCGGGGGCTTGCCGCCCCGCTGCCGGGCGGCAGGCCCCCTGCCGCCAAGTGGGGGCGGCAGGCTCCTGCCAAGCATATAAAAGCTCCGCCCCTTCCCTTGCGTCCTTATTTTCTACCCACGAGATCCAGAGAGGGGAGAGGGAGAGAGGAGGGGTGAGGGAGGTAATTCCACCGGCGAAGCCCTGCCGGATTTTGGATCCGAACCGTAGGTAACCAATATTTCTCAACTTTTTCATTCCAAAATTTTTGTATGTTAAATTTTATGATTAGTGTTTTTATTTTTGTAAGCACTTAGGGTTCGGATTAGTGGTTATAATTGAAGCCATAGCATATTTCTAGATATTAGATTAATTAAAATGAAGTCTTTGGATGGCCAGATATGTCGAGCAAAGTGGCGTTTCAAGTTCATTACGGTGAGTTCTATAGAATTACTCTTGATTCCTATGGAGTAAATCTATCAACATTAGAAAGAAGATAGTGCAATCTAGATAAACCCCTAGAGAGGAGTTTTGAGTCCATACGGAAATGTATTCACAGGATGTTCAATGTGAATCCAAAGACCCATTTGCTTACGGTTCATACCTTGACTTCCTGAGAAACTAATGGGGATTTCTGGGAGTTGACGCATATAAGTAGTACGGAAGAATGACAACATTACATGCACACAGCTCTTGAAAGTGGGTGGCCTCTCGCAATGGTAATTCAGATTCACCAGAAGACCGGTGATTTAGGTGAAGGGTCAACACACACAACATCTGACTGCAATGAAGAGATGGAAGAGGATAAAGAAAAAGAGAACATGCAAGCTTCAGAACCAGAACCAGAACCAGAACCACAAGGTTTGGCAGATGAAGGCGAGCGGATACTTGGAATTGTGGAGGAAATGGAGAAAGAAGATCAGGATGCGCTAATAATGGAGCAATGTGGGGACTCATCGGACGATGAGGACGATGAACGCTTCCCAGTGCTAGGTGAATGGCGTGAGGAGGGTTTTTGGAATCCAGTGGTACAAGATATTAAGAGTTCGGAGTTTGAATACAGAGTGAATGAGGTTGTACAAAGGGCAAAGTATCGTACCATTGAGGATGTGAAGGATGCTGTGAAGCTCTGGGCTGTATCTCTGAGGAAGGAATTTAGAGTACTGAAGTCTAGCAGCAAAGAATACGATGTGAGATGTGCAGATAGAGACTGTACATGGCGAGTGCATGCATACAAGGGAAAGTTCAAGACACACTGGGAATGTTCAATTGTTACACCACATACTTGTAGATTGATAGGTGTTGTGGGACATCATCGTAATATCACATCAACTTTCGTGGCTAAGAAGATGTATGGGGTGATTCTTGACAAAATGGATTACGAGCATGCATTGATAATTAGGGCATTGACCAGAATTTCCAGTATGTGATCAGCTATGCAAAGGCTTGGCGTGCTAAACAAAAAGTATTTGAGATGAGGTTTGTCACTTATGAAGCATCATATGACAACCTACCTCGTATGCTTGAAGCAATTGTTCACAGAAATCCTGGAAGTGCTTTTGATACATACAGTGTACCGAGCTTGTCAGGGGGCCCAAGCATTCTGCTGCGAGTTTTCTTCTGCATTGGAGCATGTGTGAGGGCATTCATTTACTGCCTTCCTGTTCTGTGTATTGACGACACTTTTCTGACAGAGAAATATAAGGGAACAATATTGACAGCAATCGGAATTGATTGCAACAAGCAGATAGTTCCCATCACCTTTGCCTTTGTTGAGAATGAGAACACAGAAAGCTGGTACTGGTTTCTTGAACGTCTGAAGATTCACGTTGTTGCTGGAAGGCCTAATGTTTGCCTTATCAGTGATAGGCATGCAGGTCTACTTGCAGCTATAAGGCAGCTCCAAGAAGGTAGTCAATTTTCACCTCCTATATGGCCAGATGTTGTCAATAGGCGGTGTGTGAGGCATATGGCTGCTAACTTTTATGAGCGGTTCAAGAATAAGGATCTGATGAATTTGTTCAAGCGATTGTGCACTCAGAATCAGCAGAGGAAGTTCGATGCTTTGTGGGGGTATAATTGATGATATGAGCACCGAATTGCTTAAGAGTCAGGCCTCATCATCCAACAGGAGACGTTCTACAGATTCATTAGTGGGACATGCTAAGCCATTTTCACAGTGGATTGATGGTGCGCCTAAAGAGAAGTGGTCACTTCTGTATGACACAGATGGGAGACGTTATGGGATCGAGACGACCAACCATGCTGAGTGTTACAATATGGTAATGCGTCGTGTTCGTGGATTTCCTCTTGTTGGCATTGTTGAGTTCATCATGTATGGATGTATAAGGTATTTTAGGGAGCTATACGCATCAGCCGCTCCCTTACTTAATGATCCAGGAGTGCATTTTTTTAGAAGGGTCAATGAGTACATGGAAAAAAATTGAAAAGACTCGATTTCACTCAGTCATATCGATGGGCACAAAGGAGCAAAGATTTGAGGTATCATGCAGGGATAGGATCGGACAGGGTGTCCGCAGGCAAAGGGTAATTCAAGAAGTCTTGATAACCATTGACGGGAGGGTGTTCTGCCAATGTCAGAAGCCAAAGGTGCATCACTTACCATGCTCCCATGTCATCGCGGCTTGTTCTGTATCTGGGTTAGATGCTGCGTCATATGTTCTCAATATTTCACAAAAGAAGCCGCAACACAGACTTGGTGTCATGAGATATACGACATCGGTATTCTAGGCCCATTCACTCAAAAAAAATCCCCATCCAATTCTCATCCCTGATGCAGCTACAAAGCGGGGTATAGGCCGACGCCAGACACGTCGTATCCGGAACGGAATGGACGAGTCCGAGGCTGGAAAGAAGAAAAAACATTGCAACTTGTGTGGAGCGGACGGTCTACTTACAAGAAGTGCCCACAGCTTCAAGTACCCAATGCTGCTGCCAAGGCTGGACCTTCCGAGAATCCGACGGATGGATCGGCTCCACCTACAAGAATTCGCCGCATCTAGTTGTGCATTTATTTATTTGTGTGTACGAAATTAAGTATATTGTGTATGTACTATGCCTAAATGTCTTGTTTAATTAGTTGGAAGTGCGTATTTCTATAGAATTTGGTTGTAATGAACGTAACCTTCAATGTAATATCTTATGTGGTATCTTGTTTAACATTCTATTTATATTTCGTTCATTGTATCAAATTGGTTAGCCCCAAATACTTGGACACATGGTTTGTGGCCACCTATAGCACAAGCCAACACATAATGTGACACATGGAAGAAAGCTAAATGAGTACACATCCATGATACTGAAGAATCCAAATTATTTCAGTACAATTTACTTCACAATCTAGACCGATGAACACCATATGCTACACATTATTTCATGAAATCATCTAGGTAGTCACGCACAGGGGGAGGAACATGATCTCTTGGAGGTCATGGTTTGGGGGGCATGAAGTTATTTAAGTCGTCATCCCAGTTAACAGAACTTGGTGCTGGAGGTGGTACAGTTTGACTTGACGAACCTCTTGACTTTCCCATTCTCTCTTTTATGGTTCTACTTTCATGTACAGGGGGACGAACATCAGGTCTTGGAGGCCATGGTTTTGGGGGCATGAAGTCATCTAAGTCGTCATCCCAGTTAACAAAACTTGGTGCTGGAGGTGGTGCAGTTTGACTTGGCGAACCTTCGGTTCTATGTGATTGCCAAGTACTATCACCCAAAGATCTTCCACGCCTCCTTCGTCTTGTTTGCGGCACGAGTCCACCGAAGATACATATCAATTTACGAAAATTTGGTATTGATTTGTTAATCAACTCCGTGTCCTTGGGGAAATCCTTGCATATAATTACACAACAACTTTAAAATTTACGGAATATGGATTACAAATGACTATAGATATTAGATTCGTATGATAGTTACCTTAATGTGCATTTCATACACCTCTGACCGCATCCATATCGTAGAAGTACTTTGTACGAAACCAATAACATTAGGATAATTAGCTAGTTCACATACCCTCATATACATCTTACGGCGTTCTAGCAGGTGTCCCTTTACATCTTGCGTTGTAATACCTCGAAACAATGTGAAATCTTTAAACCCTACTAATTTGGACAACACCATCTCTATCGTACCATCCGCTAATGGATCCAACTTCTTATTAATTACAAGATGTGTCATGATCTCAAGAAATATACTAGATTTTTCTTCGGTCCATGAAAATCCAACAGAATTAAAAGCAGTCATTGCCTTATGTTGCAATAACAATAAATTAGTGTCATTCTAAATTTACTATTTTATATTTCACTAGCCAAAAACTCAATCTATTCTAATTCGTAATTATTTTAGAAACAATTCTATAATGCGTCAGAAATATTGGTTACCTGCGGTTCGGATCCAAAATCCGATAGGGCTTCGCCGGTGGAATTACCTTTCTTACCCCTCCTCTCTCCCTCTCCCCTCTCTGGATCTCGTGGGCAGAAAATGAGGACGCGAGGGAAGGGGCGGAGCTTTTATATCCTTGGCAGGAGCCTGCCACCCACTTGGCGGCAGGGGGGCGGCAGACCTCCTCCAAGGACCTCTACACAAATAAAATTTATATTTATTTACATAGAGGTCCCTACCGCCCCCTGCCGGGCGGTAGGGGTATAGAACTGTAAAATGTGAAATGGAAAATATATTTTTGTAATTTTTTTTGAAAAATATAAAAATAAAAAAGACTGTGGCCGCTGCGCGGCCGCCGCTGCGCTGCCACTCTCCTTCCTCTCCAAAAGCCCTGAACCCTGTTTCAAAAAAAAAAAAAACCCTGAACCCTTCGCCATTTCATCGAGAAGAAAAACCGCCCCGCGTTCGTCCCCTCCCCCTCCGGCCCTCCCCTCCCCCGATTCCAGACGGGAGAAAATCCGGTCGAGAATGCAGCCCCCGCAGACCCCCATTCCGCCGTGGGGGTCGAAGTCTCGCCGGGAGCTGCAGCCGCCGCTGCTCAGCCCTTCCTACTCCCGGAAGCCATTCCAAGCCGCCGCCGCCGCCGCCTCCTCCGAGCACCCCTGCGTACGTACGCGTAGCTTGTTTCCCCCCTTCTTTCTTTAACTCCCTCCCCCCTTTTCTCCTTCGTTTCTGAGATGCGCGTGTCCTGACGCGACGGAGTGCTGCGCGCCCACGCCGGCCTGCATTTCTGCTGTGTAGGTCACGCTGTTCGAGTGGTGGCTGGAGAGAGTGGAAGGGGATGACCAGAAGATCGCCGTCGCGGGGAAATTTGAAAGGTGAGCAATTTCTTAGGAGGGGGGGGGGGGGTGCAGATCCACCTTTGTGGCTGACGGTATGTATTTCATTGGAGATCCGGCCTCGATTGGGTGAGGATTGGTGCCAAAGAGTTTCCGTCTTATTTTTCTGGGAGTTTGATCTTTGTTAGAATGGAAATTGCAAAGTTCGGTACCTAGATTGAGTTGACATGTACTTCTGAAGAATATGCCAGTTTAATTTCTGTAATTCGTCTCTACAAAGGGTTGGCCTAATGCTGGGCTCAAACTGATTCCACAAATCGAATATGCTATTTGTCCTCCGTGCATTTCATCCTTGCAGACTTGAGGGCTATTAATGCCTTTACTGAAGCACCATTAAAACTTTCGAAGATCATGCTGCTTGTTTATTTAATTTAAGCATGCTTAAGGTTTTCAAAAGTTAGCTGCTTTTCTTCTTCAGAGCATGAGGCTTTGATTCGTTCATTCGCTTTCGCTACAAAAACAGTTATCTGTTGCTCACTTCTGACAGGAATGAGACAGTCCAGCAATTCGATGCTGCAGCCATTGCAAAGCGCCACAAGGCTTGCGTTCTTGAAACTGAAGATGGAATTATACTTCGCATCTATGGCTCGCTCAGCCTTTCGCAGATGCATGCCAACGGATATTCGAGTGAGGTATGCACATCCTATTTTGTGTTTCTTGTTTCGTGTACCAGTTAGGTGTCCATTTGAGCTGACATCTGAGGTGACTGCTGTATCAGCGACCATGTTCCATCATCTGCTTTCTCCATCTATCATGTGATGCTATTTCCGTATTCCTATGGGAAGCTGACTGAAAGTTATTCTAGATTTGAGTAATTTTGTTCTGGTTGATGAATGATGACTTTTGCCGCATTTGTTTCCGAAAAGATCATTTGGCATGCACTACTCTTATGAATACCTTGGTCCTGGCTGCAAACCGTGCATGCAGGTCTGTGAGAAGTTCATAATCGGATTTCCATACTGGTGGGAAAATTGCAACCAGCTTTATCCCAAGACGGCACAAACAAGATCGGATAAAAAACAATTTTACTCGGGGCAATTTCAGCGGGGGCAAGAATTTCATTCATGTGGAACATCTTTCCTCAGCGAACTTCGTAGCAGTGTTAAAAAATCCTCACACAATGATGCTGCCTTCCAAAACTCTCCACAGAAGCAAAGGTCTGCACTTGAGAAGTTGCAGGGTGCTACAAGATCACCATTCGCACGCCCAGTTCCATATGTAAGTCCAATCGTTCACTTTTTTTAGTTGTGAGAACTTCAGAAATTTAATGATCACAAGCCCTAGCCTTTTGCAGTTGCGACTTGCTGATGGCGTATATATCTATAACACCCATGTTTGATTTGTGGAATTAGACTGGATGAATTGTTTTGAGGCTCCAATCTGATTTTCATGTGGAAACATAAATAGTTTTCAGTGCAGTCATTTTGTTTGGTTATCCAGGGAATCATGTAAAATTGAAATTGGACCAAATCAATTCCACCTGCTGTTTGATTGCCTGGTCCGAGAAATCCAATCCCATGAAGAATAGGTCGCTGTTTCACTGCCAGGTTGCTGTGTCATGCATCATCTAGAACGGCAATGGCATGCAGAAGGATGGAGGCGGATGGTCTCCCTGCCACACTCCAGCATAACTCCTGGTCAGTGTTGGCTCACTTGTCAACAATGGCCTGGCCTCGCCCCACTAGCTCCACATGGGCTTCCTGCCAGATTTGTTTGCCTAGCTCCTCACCATATCCAATTCTGGAAACCAAACGGAGGCAATTCTTTTGCTTGAGATTGGTCTGTCACAAAAATGTCCTTATGTGTCAAGTACATATTTTTACGATATCTATTTGAAGTTAAAAGCTTTTGTTGTGACCTTATGTTGGGAACATTTATCTTTACTTGGTATAGAATGAAATTGTTATTTATCTGTGTATTTATTGCAATGTTTCTGAATCACTTTAGGCCCATGAGTCTCCGCTTACTCGTGGTAGGGCCACGTCATTGTCAATGTCCACACCTGAAGCTCTCAAACTGAGAAAAACCAGATCGGGTATGTCTTTGGTTGTATTGATCTGCAACTTCATATCATATATTCAATTATTCATTGTATAAATAAATTGAAATTCAATTTCAGGTCGTCTAGTTGTACCCACTTTGGATATAGGATGCCAAAGGATTGTCCATGACTGGGTTAGTATTTTGTTTAATGTTCTGTGACATTGTCCAAGATTTGCAACTTTAACAGATATTATGATTAATAGAAAACATGTGATACCTTAAGCTAGAGCAAATTAACACATTCACTAACCTCTGCGATAGCAAATGTGTGCAATATTATGATTTGCTAAATGCCATTCAATTGTGCAAATTTCTGTTTATTACCACAGTATTAAACTTTCAACTAGGATTTGTAGAAGAGATCGTTCAATTCAGTACATGATGCAGGCACTTACATGACTATAAAGTATGAAATATGACGGTTCATTTCTGTACAACCCCAGTAAGTTGAGACGGAAGAAGTAATGTGCAATGAGTGAACTAAAAGCATAAACCAAGCGTTAGAGTTGTTTAGTTGCCCAATAATATAATTTCAAAGTTTAGTAAGACATGGGTGTGTCTTTTAAATGTTTCTTGTCGGCAACAGATATGTTTGCTATCGTGAAGTCATTTTTTATTTGCAATGTGAGACAATCTCAAGAAAGTCCAGGAAGTTGGTGAATTCGTGGCCTAAGCCTAGCAGCACCCAACCAGTTTTCTGATTTTGTGAAATTTATTTGTTTTTTTCCCTCCCGATCCCTTTTATGTGCTTAGTGTCTCATCAAGTGCCTTTTCTTGTAGGACGGCACGATTGCTGGTGTCATCGGTCTGGATTCACCATCGCCCAAAGGTCTGTTCCAAATCTCCCATTGTTTCATTCTAGGGTCCTCAAGCGCGTTTCCTTGTTCCGTGAGAACAGTTGATCCATTAACGTGTGTCCTTGGCTGGTTGCAGGGAGCAAGCTGAAAGCATATGCAAGGAGGAAAAGAGAGGCCAAGCCGAGCAAGCGGAAGAAGAGAAGGGCTCACTGAGCAATTCTCGCAGACGCTATTCGTAGGATTTAGGACTTAAGGCTGCACGTGCAGGAGTTGGTTGGCTTTCGGTAGATCTGTGCGGAAGCCTGTCTCGCCGCTGATCCTAGGCGTTGGCACGGATTGGTGTATGAAGGCTTTTTTAAGCATGGGACGGTGTAACCAGTGACAGTGCCACCTTTTGCTGCAATTCTTGACCTGAGACAGCATCTAGTATTACTCCCTTGGCTGCTTGGCAACCTTAATTGCCCGCCTGACTACTAGTGAGTGGTGATCTGGACATGCTTTGGTTGCAGAATGGGATTCTGTTGCATGCTCCGAATTCTTTACCAGATCCATGCTTTTTTTTATTTCCCTTGCTCTTGTTTCCGTTTCCCTGTCCCTTGTTTAGGCAGTTTTTTAACCAAAAACCTAGATGGAAAATCTAAATGGCTGGGCCGATTCGCATGTGCCTTGAACGTACACCAAATTTTCAGGGCTTTTTGTGCGTTCAGGCCAGGTTCCGGCCTTTTCGGACGCGAATGTTAGGTCACGCGCGCTACTACAACTACGAGTAGACTTGTCACAGAAGGTCCACCGGTTTGGAGGAACCTTCGTCGCGGTTCGTCGCCCCACCAAATATGCTGATGCCATTATAAAAATTCATATTCCTCCTTTGCCATTGGGCGCTAATGGAAGTTTTCCGCGACAAGGCATATGAAGTTTTTCTAATGACATCAGCGGAATAGACTCTTCCAGATTTAGTGGGGTCCTGGCCCAGATTGGCTGGTAGTAGTAGGTTGCCAGACCTGGTGTCAGGTCGAGACGGCGGCGAGGTAGGGTGGTGGAGAATGGGGTGGGAGGTTCATGTTGGTTGGTGGCGGGGAGGTTGGTCGGAGTTGAAGGAGTTTCGGCAACACTGGAGCATTATTTTGTCCAAAAAAAATTATATACATAGTATATACATGCATATGTATTCAAAAAATAAAAAGAAAATGTAATATGAAGCCTCTGTAACAAATCAAATGTAGCCCAAAGCATATGTCCTTCTGCTCAATTCCCTTCCTATCTAACATCCCAATAAGGCCCAGTAGCCCAACAGAACTCCTACATCACTCACCACGGATGAAGGACGTCTAAAGTTGTGATTGTTTGTTTCTTAATTAGTTTGTTCATACATGCATGCAATATATGCCTAATTGGCTTCCTACCGATGCATAACGAAACGATCGCTGATTTCAATATGTGTGAATGTTTTGTGAAATTGTGACAAGATGGTAGTGATGTATGTAGTGGTCACAATGTTTCTGAAACTTGAGTCAATTCTTCTTCAATTGAAGAATGAGGATATTATCACTCATTTCTAAAGCGTTAAGGATAGGAAAGTTAATTGATAAATTGCAGGCTTTCTTATCATTTTACTGTTGTATCCTCCATTTAGTGACTATACATTGAACATTCAAAGCTATGATCAATTGTGAATTAGGTTATGAGGGTACGCAATTATGTGTTAATAATCTTTAATTAAGGCTATAAAAGATTTGCATTCAAATTTTGAATACCCATTCTCAAAATCCTGGGTAAGCCACCGAGAATGAGGGCTGTGGTGGTTAGTGTCGGTAGCAGTGGAGGCAGAGGAGCGACGCCGGCCCATATATAACAAGTGCGTCTGGAAATAGTTTTTTTGTTCTTTTTTTTCTCGGTGGGCCTCTTTCATTTCCATCGTACGGGAAGTCGGGAACTAATCTAAGGCCTAGTTCGGAAGCCCATTTTCCCGCCGAGATCCCCGTCGTTTCCCCGCGTGGGCCCACGCGGAATCCAGCAAACGCCTTTGAAAACTCATTGCGTGGGGTTTACCGGCCCGGGTGAGTCCAATTTCCACGCGGAATAGAGCCCGGCCTCTCGACACCGGGTAAAACTCCCCGTCTCCTCGTCTCGCTTCGTCAACTCCGTGCGGTCGAGGAATGTGAGGGCGGCCACGTCTCTGTTCGTTCGGCTCTGCAGGAGCGGGCGACTCAGAGCCCTGTCCCGAACCCTAAGGTTTCGGGTTTCTTCCCCAAAATTTCCACAAAATTCTCCATAAATCTCCACAAATCTTGTCTCCAATCCTTGCTTGTTCCTCTCCCTTGTTTCGGGCGGGAGGTTTGGGCACGCGGGGGCTGTGGTAGGGCGCGCGAGGATGGACGGACGACGCTGGGTGGTGGCTGGGTAGCTGCTGTCCTGCGGTGGTGTTGCTCTTGGCCAGCGGTGGTGACGAGCGGGAGCCGGCGGGCCAGCTGGTGGGGAAAGGCGTGGGGGTGCTGCTGCTGGGGGTGGTGGTGTGCGCGGGTAGGGCGTGGTAGCTGTGGTGGTGGTGTGCTCTGCTGTGCGGTAGCTGGTGGTGGTGTGGTTAGTGGTGAGGTGGTGTGCTTTAAGGTTTGTGGTGGTGCCTGGTGGGTGGTAGCGAGGTGGTGTGGTGTGGGAAGCTGGATGGTTTTGTGGAGGGATAGTGCTGATCCTGTTTCTGTAGGACCAAGAAATGCGACCAGATGGGGGGGGGTGAATGGGAGCCGATAAAAATTATCTCGATTTGAAAACTTCGGCTTAAGATCCAAGTGCGCACCCCAACCCCAGAGTCCTAGGCGAAGCATGGAGTAGCTATGGAGGAGCTACACCAACACAAGAATGCCCTAGAAACCCACGAGACCAAACACGGAAGCAACCGCGAAGAAACAGCGCAAGAACCAGCACGGTATACTAACACCAGTTAAATCGACGCGTGAAGTAACTCTTCACCGGTTCACCCGATGTTACAGAGCCGATAGCAGAAAACACAAGCACCGGTTGATCCGACGTAGATCTCAACAAAGCGTCGGTTCAACCGATGGTGGTACATCGGATGATCCGACAAAATCGAGTTGGATCGCCGGTGTGGTTGTCCATAGAGGCCACAAAACGCACCACGTCGAGCACCGGTTCAACCGACGATAGGAAAAGTCTATACGCCGGTTGAACAAGCAAAACAGCACACTCACAAGTAACACCGGTTGATCCGATGCTCGTGAAGACTAAAGCACCGTTGCATCCAACAGAAACGCCAAAAACCCTAACTCAGAACAACCCATCCACCAGTTGATCCGACGCTGATAATCTCGACAGCGCCAGTTCATCCGGTGTTAAGAAAAGGCTTTGTTTTGAGTCCAGAACGGATTTTTCAGCCCATGATTGAGAAAAGCTTGATGATCGAACTATCAAATCAAGTCTAAATCTCACTAAACTTAGCAGGCATGATCACAAAGACCTTGTGGACATACCTACCAAAGGAATCGACGATTCACTCCACGGTTTGAGAGGAATCGATGAAATCTCGAACAAGAACGGGGTTTTCTCAAAACGTGAAATGCTCAAGAACTTCGATCCTAAGGAGCTCGTGAATCCTAGGAGTTTTGCACTAGGCAAGAGGGCATGAATTCACCACAAAGAGCTCTAAGAACCACCACGATCTCGCGCAACTAAAGAATCAATCACGGAATTGAATTTCAACCCAAACACGAGAACACGGAGTATTGAATTCATACGAAATTGAACCACCCAGAGGGCACAAGGAGGATAGGGCCTCCTTTCCCAATCGAATTCAATTCATGGTCTCAAGAATCCATCTCCAAAATCTCACCCTAGAGGAGGAAGGGAGAAGAACAGAGAGGGAAGGAGAGACAGGGAGGGGCGCCAGCTTCTGAGCGCTAGACCACCAGGGAGAGGGGGGGCAGCCTTTTGTTTCCTGGGGCCAGCGCACACACTCTCAGCTGGCCTCCCTCTCTTTCTTCTCCTCCAAGCCTTCCTCTAAAGACTAAAATACCCCTAAGTGTTGAAATTAAACTAGAAGGCCCGTAGGGGCAAAACAGGAAAAGATACACTGAAGATCATCCAACGGCCGTGACGACTTGAAGATATTTGCTTCGACCCGACACAATCGTCCTGATGTTGCCACACGTCCTTCTGGAATCTTCATGGGGGCAGTTTTGGGAAAACTGCCGAAACCGAGTTCGGGGGTGGTCTTGGAGGAACCGCCAATCCTTCCCGCGCGATGTTTCCGGCACACCCGCCAAGCCCGATGTTGCCACGTGTCCGACCTCCTGACGGAGCCCTAGCGCCTTCGTCATCCAGACGCCATCGCCATCCCTCTCCGACTTGGCCGACGTCGACGCATCCCAGCCGTTGGTTTTTCCCGAGCTACCAACAAACTCCACGCCGTCCCGCCTTGGCGCCAGGAGTGGATCGCAACACGGCCCAGCAGTGGCCCAAGCATCTGGGCCGCCCTTCTCCACCGCACGGTCGTCCGGTCAGGCCTCCAACACCACCGCAAGGTTTCCCGCCTCCGCATGGTTGTCGAGCTCCCTGCCACCGCAACGCTGCCGCATGGTGCATCGGCACGCGCCTCGCTCTTGTCCAAACCATCTCGCTGCCACCGCGCCATCCGTGTACCTGCACACCACAGACCAAGAACTAGCGCAATCTCCACAGAGTCGCGACTACACACAGTTAGTCCACTCCACGTGTTGGCAATCACTCATCACACCAAGGAGCAGGCCTCCACTGCCTCTCAGTTTCGCCCGAATGGAGAAGGGTGGAAGGAAGGGAAAGGAGAATTTGGAGGCTTTCTTTGGAGGACTGAAGCTCTCAGAGGAGGAGCGAGGAGCTGTTAAGGGAGCCTGGCAGGTAGACAAAAGTGAGTCAGGAAGGCCTCCCCAGGCGGTGGGCAAACTGTTCTCTACAAAATCGGGTTATGTGGAAGGGATGGTGCAGACCTTGGGGAAAATCTGGTGCCCGGTGAAAGAAATTAGGTGCAGGGAATTGGGAGATAATTTGTTTCTGTTTACCTTCCTTCAGGCAGGCGGCAAAAGACGGGCTGCGACAGAGGGTCCTTGGGAGTTTGGAGGTGATTTGCTGATAGTGGTGGAGTTTGATGAGACGAAAAGGTTAAAGGATTTGGAATTCGCACACATCCCAGTGTGGATTAGAGTGTTTGACTTACCACTCGGTTTGATGAATGAGGTTACTGGTCGTTTAATTGGGGAGAAGGTGGGAAAGTCCTTGGAGGTTGAGACTGATGATGATGATTTGGCGGTAGGAAATTACCTTCGGATCAAAGTTCTCATTGATGTTCGCAAACCTCTCCCCAGGGGTGTTATGATGGAAGGTAGTCAAGGTGAGGAAAACTCTTGTTGCAGCTTCAAATACGAATTTTTGCCAAATTTTTGCTACTCCTGTGGGCTTCTGGGTCATGTTGAGAAGGAGTGTGATAGGAAGGTGTGGAAAGATGATACCCAGCAGTTTGGGGACTGGTTGCGGGAAACACCGGCGAAGAGACGGGACCAACGTCCCCGCTGATCTGGGGGCAGTAGTTCGGGAGGTATCTCGGGAGGTAGTATGCAGCAAAAAGCTCTGGGGGCACAATATCACAGCAATAGTTGCCCCCAAAAGACTAATTTTTGGTGATACTACCAGCACGGATAAGGAGAGCATGACTGATTTGGGGGAAAAGGGGGTAGGGGGGGGTCGAGCCGGTCGTTGGAGATGGGAGCCCTATTGTTCCAGTGGTGGTGACGCTGCTGGTGGTGGCCCCAAAGGAAAACACAAAGGAGAATGTGGATTTTCAGCAAGCTGCTATTTTGAAGGGGAGTGTGGATAAGGCTGCTATGGAGGTGGATGAGGTGGCAGCCAATGTACCTGATGGAGAGGTGAAACAGGAGGCTCCTGGAGTTGGTAAAGGAAGCAAAGGCGTGCGGGGGAAGGGTGAGCCGTTAATTGCAGATACAAGACAGAAGAGAACCTCCACATTCAGAAGGCGCCCACAGAGCGTGAAGGTGGGGGAAGGGGAGAATAATATCCTGCCGTTGGCCTCGCAGAAAAGGGGGCATGAGGAGGGGAGTGGGGAGAGGGACGGGCAAAAAAGGACAAAGTACCAGGAGGAGTTAGCTGAGGAGGAGATGGAGGAACCGTCTGAGATGGCTAGGCTGCATGAACAGCCCGGCCGGTCCCAATGAGGTTGATAGCGTGGAACTGTCGGGGATTGGGGAATGGCCCGGCAGTTCGAGGTCTTCTGGATGTCCAGAAGAAGGAGGACCCTGATGTTCTGTTCCTTTCGGAAACAAAACATGACAAGAGATGGATGGAGGGGCTTAGGTGGAAGCTGAACATGACAAATATGGTAGTGAAGGATAGTGTGGGGGCCAAGGGGGGTCTGGCACTGTTTTGGAAGAAGGGGGTTGATCTGAGGGTACTGAGTTGGTCTAGGTATCATATTGACTCTCTGATCAAGGAGGATGGGGGTACTTGGAGGTTTACTGGTATCTATGGGGAATCTCGCAGTGAAGAGAAGGAGAAGACCTGGAAGCTACTACGTATCTTACAGCACCGTAGCAACCTTCCTTGGCTGTGTTGTGGGGATTTTAATGAGATTTTGTTTAATTATGAAAAGGAAGGGGGGCACCAAGAGCTGAAAATAGTATGCTGAAGTTTAGAGAAGCATTGGAGGACTGTGATCTGAATGATCTGGGATTTGTGGGGGATGCTTTCACATGGAGGAACCACCACCACAATGCGGCCAGCTACACGAGAGAGAGGTTGGACAGAGCAGTGGCAAATAGCGCATGGCGGGCCCGGTTTCCTCTGGTGCGGGTTTATTAATGGAGATCCTCGACACTCTGACCATAAGCCTATTATTATGGGGGTGGGAGAGAAAAGATCCATTGGAGGGAGCTGTTGCAGGTTATGAAGAAGTTTGAGGCACGATGGTTGGAGGAAGAAGAGTGCAGCGAGAGGGTGAGGGAGGCTTGGGAAAGGGCAGTCGAGGGAGAAGTAAATCTGATGGAGATACAATCTCAGGTGCTGCGAGAGTTATGGCAGTGGGATCGTGAAGTCCTTGGGGCTTTGGAGAAAAGAATAAAAAATGCTACAAGGGAGTTGGAGAGGTGTAGGAGGGCGACCATCTCTCAGGAGCAAATAAATCATGAGCATCTGTTTCGATACAAGCTGGATCGTCTGTTGGACCAGCAGCACATTTATTGGAAGCAGAGGGCACATTCTACATGGCTGGCCAAAGGGGACCAAAACACAAAATTTTTCCATGCCCAAGCCGCGGAAAGAAAGAAGAGGAATACACTAAAGAAGTTGAAGGTGGAGGGTGGTGGTGAAGTAGTGGGGAAGCACTTGAAAACTTTTATCACTAACCAGTATCAAGAACTTTTCATGTCCAATGCAGGTACCCATGTTGAGGAGGTTCTTGAATGTGTCCCGACCAGGGTCACCCAGCACATGAATGAAAATTTGGGTGCGGTTTTCTCACAGGAGGAGGTATGGGAAGCATTGAAAGAAATGGGGGAGTTAAAAGCACCGGGGGCTGATGGCATGCTGGTCCTTTTCTATAAGAAGTTTTGGTCTATGGTGGGGGAGAAGATTAAAGAAGAAGTGCTTGCTGTCCTGAATTGTGCCGATATGCCGGAGGGGTGGAATGAGACTGTTATTGTTCTTATACCAAAAATCAGTTCACCTGAAAAGCTAAAAGATCTAAGGCCGATCAGTCTTTGCAATGTAGTGTACAAAATCATTTCAAAGGTGCTAGCAAACAGGTTGAAACAGGTGTTGCCAGAGATCATTTCACCGTCCCAGAGTGCCTTTGTGCCTGGCAGGTTAATCACTGACAATGTTTTGTTAGCATATGAACTCACACATTACCTCAACCATAGAAAGTGGGGGAAGAATGGTGTGGCTGCTATAAAATTGGATATGAGCAAGGCCTATGATCGGGTTGAGTGGATGTTTCTAGAAAAGATGATGACAAAGTTGGGTTTTTCTGAGCAATGGGTGGAGAGGGTGATGAAATGTGTCACGTCAGTGAGATATCGTATAAAGGTTAATGAGGAGTATTCAGATAGTATCGTTCCACACAGGGGTCTGCGGCAGGGGGATCCTTTATCCCCATATCTTTTCATACTGTGTGCTGAAGGTTTATCATCAATGCTTCAAAGGGCAGAGGAGAATGGGAAGATAGAAGGAATTAGTGTGTGTAGGGAGCACCAAAGATTTATCATCTCTTTTTTGCTGATGATTCCTTAATTATGATGCGAGCGTGCAGTGGGAATGCACAAGAGCTAAGGAGGATCTTACAAGTCTATGAGAATGCCTCAGGGCAAATGGTTAACAGGGACAAATCTGCTGTCCTTTTCAGCCCAAACACTAGTCCTATTGATAAAGCTGAGGTGAGGCAAGCTCTTAACATTGCGCAAGAAGCAAAGAGTGAGAAATATTTAGGGCTGCCGGTGTCCATTGGTAAATCAAGAAAGAGAGCTTTCGAATACATAAAGAAGAAAGTATGGATTCGTATTCAAGGGTGGCAGGAAAAGCTGCTGTCTAAAGCAGGAAAGGAGATTCTAATTAAGGCAGTGGCCCAAGCTATCCCAACCTATGCAATGTCTTGTTTTGAATTGACCAAAGGTCTGTGTGATGAGCTGAATTCCATGATTGGGAGATGGTGGTGGAGCCAAAATGAGAAAGAAAACAAAATCCATTGGCTGGCTTGGGACAAGTTGACTCTCGCTAAGCACAATGGAGGATTGGGTTTCAGGGACCTCAATCTGTTCAACATGGCCATGTTGGCTAGGCAAGCATGGCGTCTTTTAGTGTGCCCAGTTAGTTTGTGTGCTCAAGTGCTGAAAGCCAAATATTTTCCTAATGGGAGTATCTTGCATTGTGAAGCACGTGATAGGATCTCATATACATGGAGGAGTATTTTAAAAGGGGTGAAGTTACTTAATGATGGGATTATTTGGCGCATAGGGAATGGTGAGTCTGTGGATATTTGGACAGACCCTTGGATTCCACTTGGGGATACGAGGCGGCCAGCTACATATAGAGGGCAAACATTACTATCCAAGGTTGCAGAACTGATCGATCCGGGCTCTGGTTCATGGGATGAATCTCTAGTGCATGACATTTTCTCAGAGTTTGATGCTAATGCTATTCTTAAGTTGAGAGTGAATCCGGATGTGGAGGACAGACTGGCTTGGTACTTTGATAAAAAAGGGTTATTCTCTGTGAAATCTGCATACAAGTTGGCGGTTCAAATAAGGGAGAGGACACGGGGCAGAGATGCATCAGGTTCAGGGCCAGGAGGGCATTCTATTTTTAGATGGGATAAGATTTGGAGTATGGAGGTGCCAAACAAGATTAAAATGTTTATATGGCGTTTAGTTCACAACACCTTGGCGGTCAAGCGGAATTTGCTCCGTAGAGGGCTGAAGGATGACCCCCTGTGCCCCATATGCCATAGGTTTGATGAAGATTCTAGGCACCAGTTTTTCAAATGCCATGCAGTAAAGGAGTATTGGAGAGAACTGAACCTTGAGGAGCAGCGCCAAATTTTAGCAACCTCTTTGTCGGGCAAAGATATGATGCAAAAAATATGGTCCTTCTCAGTCACAATCCAGCTACAAGTTGTGGTGTTTCTTTGGAGATGGTGGTCGGCCAGGAACAAGATTAACGCGGGGGAAAGAATGGTTACTTGCCCAGAATTTTGCTCTTTGGTGACTTTCTACATGGCTGATTTCACTAAGAAGGAGACAAATAAAAGCATGATGCGGCCCACACCCAAAAAAATGGAAACCACCTCCAGAAGATATGTATAAGATTAATATTGATGGAGCTTTCAAATCTGCTACAAGTAAGGGAGGATGGGGTTTTCTTGTTCGGGATAGTGTGGGAGTTTTTTTGGAGGGTGGTTGTGGTAACTTATGTGGAGTGGCAACTTCATTTCAAGCCGAAGCTCTTGCAGCCCTCCATAGTTTGGAAAGAGCAGCACTTTTGGGTATGACAAGAATCATCCTTGAGACTGATGCGACTGAGCTTGTGCGGGGTTTGACATCTAAAGATCTTGATCATAGTGTTGATGGCATCCTTCTCAAGCAAATCAGAGACTTGATTGACTCAGAGTTCGTCTACTGTGAGATTCAGCATTGCCCGAGGAATTGCAACAAGGTGGCAGATTGCCCTGCAATGTATGGGGCGAGCATGGTTAGCTCGAGCTCATCGGTGTTCATGAGTCAAGCCCCCACTTTTATTTCCGATCTGGTCTCCAGTGACCTGGCTAGAGATGAAGTCTAATGGAAACAAGCTTTCCGAGTTCAAAAAAAAAAAACTCCGTGCGGTCGAGCGGGTGAGTGCCGCCGCCGCCGCCTGCCGATCTCCTCCGACGACCTCGCGACAGCAGTATCGCCTCCATCGGCGTCTCTACAGCCACCTTCTTTGCATCAGGTGCTTCTCCCTCCACTCCCACTCACCACGCATCTCCATGCCCCCGCTAGGGTTTCTCCTCTCCTCTTCTCACACCTTTTTCTTGTAGATCCTGTTGAAGAAGACTTGCGGTCAGAAGTAGAGCAAGACCAGGACGTGAGCTGAATGCAGTGAGCGTGTGATCTGACACACGGGCTCCTCTTCCTCTCCCTGGTCCTCCCTAGGTTGGCCTCTTGTTCCAGGACTAGGTAAAACTTAATCGAACTCTGTCTTGGCTCCAAATCCATGTCTATACTAGAAATAATGTGTTGGTGAGAACTTTGAAATCCTCATTGTGGTGGAGTAAAGTAGAAAATTTATGTTTTGGTTCTATGCAAAAAATTAAAATGACCATGATGGAAATAAATTAGAGAGAAGTAGGAAGAGGCATACTTTTAAGTTCTGTGTAGAAGTCAATGTCAGCTAAACTATGCAAGATTCTAGCGTTGTTTTGCCAAATTGTCAACCAAAGCTGCTTATATAATACAGCTACTTATAGATCACCTAAAGATAGGAGAGGGTGCCGCTGCTCAATTCAGTATACATGTCAATGTCATGCCAGGAAAATATCAATTTATAGGGATTATCGCTTCACTACAACACAGAACCAAGCAAAAGCAAGAACTGAATGGCTTATGTTTTTACAGTAGCCTTAGCTGAGGTATAAGGACCAGGGTGTTGTATTTGAGTAATCGATGAGCATGGCAAAAATGAAATAGGACAATAGCCTCTGTTTTAATTATATAGAGGTATCTCTGGTTACAACAAAAGTATTGCTGAAATCGAATTGTGCTAAAAGTGTTGCTGTAGCTATGAGAGTTTTTTTTTTGGTAATCTCTTATCTGTTCCATTTTGTCTGACTATTGAAATAAAGTGATTACACATATTAAGGCGCTTGTAACATCCAATAAAAAGGAGCCCGATTATTATATATGGAAGCTTATTTTCAAGTTTATGAATTATTTAGTATATCTGCAGTTTTTTTGTTGCTTGTCATATGGCAGACTTTGGCTCATATAAGTTCACACTTGACAGTACAATTTGACTACTAAAAACCGTCTGTACAAACTGGTTAGAAGCAAGTCATAATTATTCTAATGGATGATTCTCTTTTTGTCGGTACCCCAGGACTGGGGTACCCCCTCTTGCTGTGTCTAGGCAAGGATCTTGTAGTTATCCTTAACTACATCCAAACAGCCGGACCCCTGCGGTCCGGAATCCTGTTCTCCCAGCAGCGGCCTGGGCCGATCCTCAGTTGGGAAAGGTCCGGAGACACCACGTGTCCCGGAAAAGGCAGGAACTCGTGCGCAAGCAGTCGGGGCTCCGGACCTCCCCGAGGAGACCGGACCCCCGCAGGGTCCCGGACCCCTCATGGGGTCCCGGACCCCCTGTATAATAACCGGGCCCCTCGCTAAGGGAAGAGATCGACGCCCCGCGTCGGGGTGGTCCGGGGCCGCCACGTGTCTGCAAGACATGGCCGTTTGGGTTTCCATACCAACGTTCACCCACCATTGCATTTATTGCAGTAGGTGAACGTCTGCATTGATATGACAGAAGCTGAGGCGTTTCATTGACCAGGGGATACTATTGATCGCATATTACCAAGGCAGTGGAGCCGCCGGCGCCGCCCATACTGCGTCTACCAGATGGATACGACGGCTCAGCTTCGCCCATTATGACGCTACATAATAGCCTCAGCAGGCCACGCCGCAAGCTACGCTACTCCAACAGGCGCCTAGTTGACGGGACAAGAAAAGACCCCCCTGAGTCAGGAGAGCAGCAGTAAAGATTCGCTACCACTGTAGCCACAGTCACGTTGGGCCCACCTGTCGGGGCATCAACGCCCTATGTATCCGCTCCCCCTTGATCTATAAAAGGGGGGGACGCCGCTAGAAAACCTCAGGCTGAGCAAGAGCCAAGGCCAGCAGAGGATAGGTTCATACACACAACCAAGAACAATACATCTCACAGTGGACGTAGGGTATTACGCTCCGGCGGCCCGAACCACTCTAAATCATGTGTTCTTGAGTCCTTATCCCAGCGTAGATTTAGCCTCATCGCCTAGTTCTTCCCCGAGTACTCCCTCACTGGGAATAGGCGGGTGCGTTCCGCCACCCGGCTGTGGGTACCCCTAGAATCCCCACAACATGTCGGTACCCTGTAACAGGGATACCCACTCTTACTGCAGCAAGGCAGGACCCGCGTAGTTACCCGTAGCTGCGCGGGAAAGATGGAGTAGCCAGGCCCCACAGGCCAGGTTTTTCCATCACCAGGCCAACGGACCCGGACCGTTCCCCGCCTGAGGATGGGTCCGGTGACGCCATGTGTCTACACAAAAGGGAAGCTCCGAGCTGACCGCCGAGGCCTCGGACCCCCATAGGGGTCCGGGACCTCCTGCGCCCGTCCGGGCGCCCCTCACCGTGTAGGGGTCCGGAGCCACCGCGTGTCCCGGATACGTGGGGTTGTGCGCGAGTCTTCCGCAGGAAGACTCACCCACCTACCGCATTTAATGCGATGGACAAGGCGTGCTCTGCCGCCGCGGTACACAAGACAGCCTTTTGTCAGGCCCCGCTGCACGCCGCGTATTACCAAGGAGCACAGTGGAGCCGCCTGAGCCGCGCCCGCGCAGAGCCCGTCTGCCGCGTTAAATGGATACGACGGCTCGGCACTTTTCCATCATGCCACCTACGCCGCTCCCTACACAGCCGCTCAGCTACGTAACAGGCGATGTTACTAGCTGCGTCGGGCTCCGTCTCGACAAGACAGCGCCAAGACATGATGGACGGAGGGCTCCGGGAGCAGGCGGGCGAATCCAAGAGAGAGATCTCCTTCGCCTGCAACGCCATAATGTATGAACACCCCGTTATTTTATATCACATCGTTGGACCCACCTGTCGGGGATCCAACGGCCGTGTACGCGCCCCCTTGAGATATAAAAGGGAGGTGCCCGCTGTGCACAGGAGAATCTCCACAATCCAGACAGGCAAAAACTCTCGCACCTTCTCACTCTCGTGGGAAGGCAATACAACACACAGTGGACGTAGGGTATTACGCTCCGGCGGCCCGAACCACTCTAAATCCCGTTGTGTTCATCGAGTTCTTGAGGAAGATTGATCTAAGACTAGCTAACCCCCGAGTACACACCCTCTGGGCTAGGGCGGGTGCCTTCCGCCACCCGGCTGTGGTTTGCAGCACCACGACATTTGGCGCGTGTAACACTCCGGGTGTTTAAAACACTAAACATAAAATACTAAACATAACATCATGCATAATCATCAAGATTAAATTAAATAATGCATTTCTGGTATGTTTACAAATGCATGTGTATGTATGGGTATCTAGGTGTATGGGTGCAAGATATGTGTAGAATAGAATGCTCATGTATTTTTCACCCTCACCATGAAATGACAAATAGAATGCAATGATATACACCCTAGGTGATGTTTAAAATTTTTGCAAGAAAAATCAAATTCAAATTTTAAAGTGGTCACATGAAATGATGAAATAATTCAAATCTTTATCAACATGCTTTAAAAATAATTTTCAAGCTGTTGCTTAAATAAACTTTTGCCTAAAACCAAAGATGTAAAGTTTTATATGACAAACAACCTTTATGTTCAAAGTTTTTCAAGTTAGCACACAAAATTTGGAAGAAAAATTCGAAAAACAATGTGTATAGGGTAAATTCTTTTGCATTTCAATTTGAATTTGTAACTTTCAAACAAAATCTCAAATGGGAAAATGCCTGAAACAAAAGTTGTATATTTCGACATTTTGAACAACTTTCGTATTCAAAGTTTTTAGTGTTTCAATTGAAAATTTTGTGAAAATTTAAAGTCAACTCTCTTACTTCTCTCTCTTCTCTCTCCCTCTCTCTTCTTTCACTCCGGGCACTCGAGAGCAGAGCAGGGCAGCTGTGCTGCCGCCCGCCGCTGCTGCTCCGCTGCCGCATTGCTGCTGCCCTGCTGAGCTCCATCCCCCCCACTCGAGCACTGGGCACGCTGCGCCGCGCCATCACCCCCACTCGAGCGCGCACGCCGCCCTCGTGGACTTCCCGCTGCACCGCGCACGCCACGCTCGGCGACAGCCGCGTCCGGCCAAGCGCCGCGGCCGCTGCCCGCGCTGCCCGAGCTGCCCGACCTCCCTGCCCGCGCCCGTCCCCTCCTCCTTCACCATGCTCGCCCCTAAAAGCCGAGGCAAGCCCCTGCTCGCGCGCCCAGAAGCCGGAACGCGCACGCCGTCGCCGGTGCCCACCATTGCCGTCGCCTCTCCCCTTAGCAACGCGGAGCCCCCTCCTCCACCCTTCCTCGCGCCCAAACGACCCCGTACTTAGCTTCCTTGGACTCCACCGGTGCTCCCCGAACCGCTTGCCACCGCCCAGAGCCACCAGACCACTGCCGCCGCGGCACCCCATGGCCGCCGCCCAAGCTCCACCGCGGAGCTCTCCCTTCCGGCCCTCCTCCACCCGAGCAAGCCCCCTAGCTAGCTTCTCCATGGCTTGGTGAAGCTCCCAGACCACCCCACTGCCGTTTCCCCTCGCCGGAGCGCCGCCGCCGCGGCCTGCCGTCGCCGCCGCCCACTGCTCCCGCGGGGAGCACCCCTCCGGCCATCCCCAACCTCGTTTGAGCCCACAAACGGGTAGAGCTCGGTCTCCTCTAGCTCCTCCCCAACTTTCCCCTCGCCGCCGGGGCCGAACCTCGCCGGAAAACGGCCCGCCCGACCCTCCCCTGTTCTGTTCCCTCCGCCAGGGACCTCTAGTGAGAAGAAACAAACTTCCAGGGGCCTAAATGCAAGAGTTCGTTCCCTTTTTCTTTTGTTTTTAAAAAAAACAGCAAACTTGTAAATTCTATATAAAATCGTAGAAAAATCAGAAAAATGCAAACTAAAATGTTTTGGAATCCTTAGATCAAAACCTACAACTTTTGTTACAGTCACATGTTCATATTATGCTTCTATTTTAATCTAGGATAAAGATTAGATTAAATAGCACACAAATGTATCTCCTGTTGTATTCATGAACTAAGGCTAGTTTTTGGACAGTGTACTATAACCTAGATTAGTAGCTTACTGTAAAAATTTAATGACATTTTGACAAATCTAGATATATGTTTCATTAGATCTTGGTTTATGCCTATGTTAAATAGAATTAAATACACAGGGTTCTATTTTAGTTTTCCTGAGCTGAAATTTTTACATAAGCCTTACTTTAGTTTCTAGATGCTACATAAAAATTTTGGGAATTTTTAGTAATGTATAACTAGTCCTTTTGATTTATTCATGAATAAATTTTTTAAATCAAAAACCCTAGTTTACTTCATTAGAAAAATCTCATATTTTTACTAGACCTTCTATTAGAGTACTAAATCCTTCTGGTAAAGTTTGAGCCTCTATAAATTAGTGTGGCAGCCTATGGAAATTAGTTTTGATCCATACAGCTATATGTTTCTCTATTTTTTCATGCTCTTTTTACTGCTCCATAAAATCTGAAAAATTAACAGTAGACGCCACGTAAGAGTAGGAAGCCTCAGTAAAAATTATAGCATCTTTACTTGTGTGGTTTGTTCTGTATAAATGAATCTTTCTCCTAGTAGTAGCTGTTTAATGTCTTTTTAATAATTAATATGCTCAATGGAATTAGCTAAAAATTTCACAGTAGGCATGTTACTCAGTTGTACCTTGCATAAAAATTTCAGTACCAGAAAGTATATGTAACCCTAGTTATGGCGTTACAGGTTAGTATAGTGTTAATTAAGAAAAATACCATTTCTTCATGTCAAGAAAACGAAAGACAACAAACTCCTGAATAAAATCATGTTAGATAGTACTCTATAAACGATTGCCCAATAAAGAGAACATAATCTCCAACTTAACTGGAGTTGTGTTGGTTTACAACTTTATAGTGAATTAAATCATGAATTGAGATTATCACGTAAACTCAAGCATATGCATTTCGTGTAGATTCGACTACTCTCGCCGACGGTACGTACGAGCTGGTGCCGGAGTCCGAGAGTGAGCAGAGTGAAGCCCAAGCTAATCTAACTGAAGCCGCCGAAGACCCGAACCAAAGTTCGGAAGAGCCCAAGGCTAACTTTGCTTAGCAAGGCAAGCCCCGGAGCATGTCTTATCTACTGTAGAATTATGCAACTGCTTATATTTCTATATACTTGTGCATTTACGTTTACAGGAGTTGATTGAAACCTTAGTTGCATGATCCTAGGTACCTATGCTTGAACACTAGTTGGTTTAGGTCGCTAGTTGGCTAGGCTAATGGTTCGGTAGAAGTCGAGTGATTTCCTGTCACTCGCGAGAATTATAGGAGTTGGATGTTTACTACATACTGCAACTATAAGGCTCACGGGCGGGGTTGTGATACTTGAGATACCCCGTCTGTTTAGTGAAAAATGGATAAGGCCGCGGTGTGTGGTAGTGGTGGTTAAGCTTTTGAACGTACTAACCACATGCCGAGAATATGGTAATCGGTAAGCTTAAGTACTGGATTGAACCGAGGCCGGAACATACTCCCCACCGTCTTGAACTTGTTCACATCTAGCTAATGGCGAGTACAGAGTCGTCGTGCTGCTGTACTTGATGGCGGTGGGCCTGTTCCGTGAATCGGGAATTGAAGGGAACTGTTGCATGGGTGACTCTGTTCCCATGCGTGTGTTTAGGTCTGCCTGGCCAGGTTAACAAACTCGATTCGAATCGTCCGTCTCTCACGGATATTGAGACTGCTTAACCCTTTTGCCACATAGAGTAAGAAGTGAACAAGGATGATGATGAATATGGTTGTTTGGATGATGAAAGATAATTGTTTCCCACCATGTATGCTATTGGATAGATGCTCACCTAGAATGGTTAATTGAACTAGAATTTGGAAGCTAAAATCTGAAAGTAAGGATCTACTCTTTAATGCTTTACGGCAAAACAAACCCCTCAAGCCAAAAGCCTTGCATGTCTAGATTAAGGGCTAAGTATACCCTTAGTCGTGTAAGCCTTGCTGTGTATTAGTATACTCAGCCTTGCTTGTGGCTCAACTTTGTTTTCAGGTGATACGTTCGAAGATCAGGTAGCTAGCTTGACTTGGTCGTGTACTTTACCCCCTGGTTGGTCGGTGGAATGGGATACGACTACCGGCTAACGATGGCAATGCCAAGTGATGTCATGTACGGGCTTCATCATGACATCTTGTATCGTCGTTTAGAACTCGCTTTCTTTCTGCTGCAGTTGAACTCTGAACTACTTTCAATTTGAATTTCAAGTACCTTTTTAAGATTTCAAACTCGGTTTGTAATATTTTAAGTTAAGACTATGTGATGTAAGAATTTGTGAAATGTTGTACTCTCTGGACTCACCTTCGTGAGGGTTACCTGTAAGCTTTGGGTTCGATCAACGCTTAGGTGGATTCTTTGGGACTTTACCCGACAGCACTGCCGAATTACTCCGTTTGAGGTGCGTGTTAGCCGGGATTATCTTTAAAATGATGGTTAACGCACTTGAGCCGGATTAATTAGGGCGGTACTGCCACAGCTGGTATCAGAGCCGAACAAAGCGCACACCCGAGAGTACGACAAGATTTCAAAAGTTTTTCCTTAAAACTTAGCCACACAATCGCATTCGGAAAATACGTTGTTTCGCTAAGGATCGTGCATAGTACGTAAAGCCCTAGGGAAAATTATGGGAGTTACTAGGTGGCTATCTAACTTATGGTTTATTTATGACTGACTTCCAGCACGTTTCTTTCTGTACATTAAATTCAGTACTTACATTATGTAACGACGCACCTACGCTAAGGTAAGACGGTAAGGATCCTCAGTCAGCTGAGGGAGTCTGACCTTCCCGTCGGTGATGCGAGCCGAACGCTGCCCTCAAGCAGTGGCTTACTTGAGGTGCTGCCAATATACCATCTATTAGTTGGCTATATTGGGAGTAAAGTCTACTCAGTCAACTGAGAGAGTTTGACCTTCCCGTCGGTGATGCGAACCGAACGCTGCGCTCAAGCAGTGGCCTACTTGAGCTGCTGCCAATATACCGACCATCGGTCGATTATATTGGGGGTAAAAGAAAACGTGAATACGTCACCTCAGTAGCGTATGAGCGCTGTCCATGCAGTGTTGGACGCATGGATGCCGCTTCTATAGTGAGCGGTAATGTATGGGGACGCTTTCATGTGTGCTGGCATGAAAGGTTCAATGAATATATATCTATCAATTTCTGCAGGTACACTAACCACGATTACGTAAGTTAAGAACGGTTAGAACTCGGCTAGAAATATATATATAGGGAGAGACGTAAAATTGTGCCATGCCACCGGTGCTAACCCCGTAAGTCCAAAGCTATTTGGCAATTGTTTTCCTTGTGAGGACGAATAGGACCTGCATGCATCCTGATCATAAACAAAAAGCCAATAGAAATGGATGTGGATTAGTTGGGAATATTAAGGTTTGCATCTCAGCACGATTCTTTTTCTCTCGATCGAGGTCTATCTAGAAATCTGTCTTTTCTACCGTATCTAGAGAGATGCGACTTATTAGATATATCAAGGACCTTATATGCAGAAGTGCACGAGGAGAAATTTACTCCAAAACTTGTCTACTACCTGTTGTTAAAATTTGAGAAATTTTGGACATCAACTCCTTGAGTTATGGCTACTTTAGTGCACTATTCATAATCTGTTCACCTATCTCCCCATATTACACACCATATCATTACTTCAGATGACCGACCCCGTCTAAGGAAAAATTTGCACATTGCAGATGGATCCAGGGATACACGATACCCCTGAAGGCTTAGGAAGTGCTAGTGGTAATGAACAGCCCACACCGCCACTGCCACCGTGCAACCTGGCTGAATTCATGGATGTCCAGACTGTTCTGCTTCGACAGCTTGTCCAGGGACAGGTAGCGATTGGTCAATTCCTGCTGCAACAACACTTTCAACCGGAGGAGCACAATGTCCACCAACCTCAGGTTGTAGGCTATCAAGAGCTCAATGAGGAGATAACGGAGACAAAGGATGTTGTCTCCGACTCTCTAATGCCACCATCACGACTTCCGAGGAAGCTTAAGGATCACCAACTAACGTGTCAGACTCTCAAGCATGGCCCAAGTGACATAGACTTGGCTGGATGGGAAATTACATGCACAAAATTCGTTCCACGTGGTAGACGGCGGACTAGCAACACTATTAACACCAACACCGTCCTAAGAGCAAGAACTCGCTCGCCTGTCCGGGAAACGATGGACCTTGCCAGGTGCACTACGCCCAAGAAAGGTTCAGTAGGTGTGCCTGCCAGTACATCCTTAGTTAACAAACCGCCTGGTGGTTCAAGAAAGATGAAATGTTGCTTCAATTGTGGGAATCCTAACCACTTTGCTCGAGACTGCTCCCAGCCTAGACGACCAAAACAGGGTCAAGATTCTATACAGAGCAACAAGAATAAGAACATGAGACGGACTATTATGCAACGAAGGGTCAAAGTCACCACACTTGCCGATCTTCCTGAAGGTACACCAGAAAGGAAGGGTACGTTCTCCTATCCAACCCACCTAGCTCCTTAGTTAGTATTTCGAAGATGAGTAAAGGTGCCTCCCTCGGATGAGTTACAGGAAATCTCAGTTGCTCTTCTTGCTCATATAAGTCTGCTAAAAACTAAAAATGGTGCATACAAATACGAGAATATCATGAAGGATCATTACATGCATGGTTGTGGCATTGCCATTGCCAAATCACCTGCATTTTTGGGGCTCTGTCTCCATTAACATCATATGCATCTCGGAAGGACTTCTGATTATCACCTGGCTCTATTTTCCTTCCTGGCCATGCACATTATTGGGTTGCTATATTTTCATCTTGTCATGGTGTTTGTCACTGACATATGGTGCCGCGACGGAACCTAGGGCCTCGTATGCGCTACAGCCATACGCTTGTGTCACTAGGTGCGCGCTGGTATCATAGTCCGCGATAGCAACTCCGCGACATACTATTTTTCGCAACCTGCATAATGGGTTGACTTGGGTTCTAATTCGGGTCAAAATAAAAATAATAAGGAGCACCTGCATGACTCCCACGGTTGCTAACATGCATTCCAACACGTGCACCATCAGACATGCATCATGACCGGCACATCATAACTAATGCAACACGCCATGTGCATAATTTCATAAATGCATCGGTCATCGCATCCATGCATTGTATCATCGATCTCGTGGCATGTTGGCATTTCCATAATACATTATTTTTCTCAAAATAAATATCAACTCCATTAAAATAAAAGCAACTTTGAGCAAGAATGTCTTGAGAAAACCTTGCTTATGCCACATAATAAGATCTCGGGTTAAAAATGCCTCAAGTAGTAGTAGAGTTGATCTTGTTGTTTTCCATGCTACGCATGTGCCAGTGCAACTATTCAATTATGTACATATAAGATCCACATGAGTCACCATACCGAAGACGAAGCCACGTGTGACACTGGAAGTTACCTAAACCAAAATTTTTGTGTTTCCCCAATCTCACTCCAAGGCACATGCACGTTCCCCTCTAATTTTACTCACCCGAATCTCGGGACGAGATTCTTTTTAAGGGGGGTAGGCTGTAACACTCCGGGTGTTTAAAACACTAAACATAAAATACTAAACATAACATCATGCATAATCGTCAAGATTAAATTAAATAATGCATTTCTGGTATGTTTACAAATGCATGTGTATGTATGGGTATCTAGGTGTATGGGTGCAAGATATGTGTAGAATAGAATGCTCATGTATTTTTCACCCTCACCATGAAATGACAAATAGAATGCAATGATATACACCCTAGGTGATGTTTAAAATTTTTGCAAGAAAAATCAAATTCAAATTTTAAAGTGGTCACATGAAATGATGAAATAATTCAAATCTTTATCAACATGCTTTAAAAATAATTTTCAAGCCGTTGCTTAAATAAACTTTTGCCTAAAACCAAAGATGTAAAGTTTTATATGACAAACAACCTTTATGTTCAAAGTTTTTCAAGTTAGCACACAAAATTTGGAAGAAAAATTCGAAAAACAATGTGTATAGGGTAAATTCTTTTGCATTTCAATTTGAATTTGTAACTTTCAAACAAAATCTCAAATGGGAAAATGCCTGAAACAAAAGTTGTATATTTCGACATTTTGAACAACTTTCGTATTCAAAGTTTTTAGTGTTTCAATTGAAAATTTTGTGAAAATTTAAAGTCAACTCTCTTACTTCTCTCTCTTCTCTCTCCCTCTCTCTTCTTTCACTCCGGGCACTCGAGAGCAGAGCAGGGCAGCTGTGCTGCCGCCCGCCGCTGCTGCTCCGCTGCCGCATTGCTGCTGCCCTGCTGAGCTCCATCCCCCCCCACTCGAGCACTGGGCACGCTGCGCCGCGCCATCACCCCCACTCGAGCGCGCACGCCGCCCTCGTGGACTTCCCGCTGCACCGCGCACGCCACGCTCGGCGACAGCCGCGTCCGGCCAAGCGCCGCGGCCGCTGCCCGCGCTGCCCGAGCTGCCCGACCTCCCTGCCCGCGCCCGTCCCCTCCTCCTTCACCATGCTCGCCCCTAAAAGCCGAGGCAAGCCCCTGCTCGCGCGCCCAGAAGCCGGAACGCGCACGCCGTCGCCGGTGCCCACCATTGCCGTCGCCTCTCCCCTTAGCAACGCGGAGCCCCCTCCTCCACCCTTCCTCGCGCCCAAACGACCCCGTACTTAGCTTCCTTGGCCTCCACCGGTGCTCCCCGAACCGCTTGCCACCGCCCAGAGCCACCAGACCACTGCCGCCGCGGCACCCCATGGCCGCCGCCCAAGCTCCACCGCGGAGCTCTCCCTTCCGGCCCTCCTCCACCCGAGCAAGCCCCCTAGCTAGCTTCTCCATGGCTTGGTGAAGCTCCCAGACCACCCCACTGCCGTTTCCCCTCGCCGGAGCGCCGCTGCCGCGGCCTGCCGTCGCCGCCGCCCACTGCTCCCGCGGGGAGCACCCCTCCGGCCATCCCCAACCTCGTTTGAGCCCACAAACGGGTAGAGCTCGGTCTCCTCTAGCTCCTCCCCAACTTTCCCCTCGCCGCCGGGGCCGAACCTCGCCGGAAAACGGCCGCCCGACCCTCCCCTGTTCTGTTCCCTCCGCCAGGGACCTCTAGTGAGAAGAAACAAACTTCCAGGGGCCTAAATGCAAGAGTTCGTTCCCTTTTTCTTTTGTTTTTAAAAAAAACAGCAAACTTGTAAATTCTATATAAAATCGTAGAAAAATCAGAAAAATGCAAACTAAAATGTTTTGGAATCCTTAGATCAAAACCTACAACTTTTGTTACAGTCACATGTTCATATTATGCTTCTATTTTAATCTAGGATAAAGATTAGATTAAATAGCACACAAATGTATCTCCTGTTGTATTCATGAACTAAGGCTAGTTTTTGGACAGTGTACTATAACCTAGATTAGTAGCTTACTGTAAAAATTTAATGACATTTTGACAAATCTAGATATATGTTTCATTAGATCTTGGTTTATGCCTATGTTAAATAGAATTAAATACACAGGGTTCTATTTTAGTTTTCCTGATCTGAAATTTTTACATAAGCCTTACTTTAGTTTCTAGATGCTACATAAAAATTTTGGGAATTTTTAGTAATGTATAACTAGTCCTTTTGATTTATTCATGAATAAATTTTGTAAATCAAAAACCCTAGTTTACTTCATTAGAAAAATCTCATATTTTTACTAGAGCTTCTATTAGAGTACTAAATCCTTCTGGTAAAGTTTGAGCCTCTATAAATTAGTGTGGCAGCCTATGGAAATTAGTTTTGATCCATACAGCTATATGTTTCTCTATTTTTTCATGCTCTTTTTACTGCTCCATAAAATCTGAAAAATTAACAGTAGACGCCACGTAAGAGTAGGAAGCCTCAGTAAAAATTATAGCATCTTTACTTGTGTGGTTTGTTCTGTATAAATGAATCTTTCTCCTAGTAGTAGCTGTTTAATGTCTTTTTAATAATTAATATGCTCAATGGAATTAGCTAAAAATTTCACAGTAGGCATGTTACTCAGTTGTACCTTGCATAAAAATTTCAGTACCAGAAAGTATATGTAACCCTAGTTATGGCGTTACAGGTTAGTATAGTGTTAATTAAGAAAAATACCATTTCTTCATGTCAAGAAAACGAAAGACAACAAACTCCTGAATAAAATCATGTTAGATAGTACTCTATAAACGATTGCCCAATAAAGAGAACATAATCTCCAACTTAACTGGAGTTGTGTTGGTTTACAACTTTATAGTGAATTAAATCATGAATTGAGATTATCACGTAAACTCAAGCATATGCATCTCGTGTAGATTCGACTACTCTCGCCGACGGTACGTACGAGCTGGTGCCGGAGTCCGAGAGTGAGCAGAGTGAAGCCCAAGCTAATCTAACTGAAGCCGCCGAAGACCCGAACCAAAGTTCGGAAGAGCCCAAGGCTAACTTTGCTTAGCAAGGCAAGCCCCGGAGCATGTCTTATCTACTGTAGAATTATGCAACTGCTTATATTTCTATATACTTGTGCATTTACGTTTACAGGAGTTGATTGAAACCTTAGTTGCATGATCCTAGGTACCTATGCTTGAACACTAGTTGGTTTAGGTCGCTAGTTGGCTAGGCTAATGGTTCGGTAGAAGTCGAGTGATTTCCTGTCACTCGCGAGAATTATAGGAGTTGGATGTTTACTACATACTGCAACTATAAGGCTCACGGGCGGGGTTGTGATACTTGAGATACCCCGTCTGTTTAGTGAAAAATGGATAAGGCCGCGGTGTGTGGTAGTGGTGGTTAAGCTTTTGAACGTACTAACCACATGCCGAGAATATGGTAATCGGTAAGCTTAAGTACTGGATTGAACCGAGGCCGGAACATACTCCCCACCGTCTTGAACTTGTTCACATCTAGCTAATGGCGAGTACAGAGTCGTCGTGCTGCTGTACTTGAGGGCGGTGGGCCTGTTCCGTGAATCGGGAATTGAAGGGAACTGTTGCGTGGGTGACTCTGTTCCCATGCGTGTGTTTAGGTCTGCCTGGCCAGGTTAACAAACTCGATTCGAATCGTCCGTCTCTCACGGATATTGAGACTGCTTAACCCTTTTGCCACATAGAGTAAGAAGTGAACAAGGATGATGATGAATATGGTTGTTTGGATGATGAAAGATAATTGTTTCCCACCATGTATGCTATTGGATAGATGCTCACCTAGAATGGTTAATTGAACTAGAATTTGGAAGCTAAAATCTGAAAGTAAGGATCTACTCTTTAATGCTTTATGGCAAAACAAACCCCTCAAGCCAAAAGCCTTGCAAGTCTAGATTAAGGGCTAAGTATACCCTTAGTCGGGTAAGCCTTGCTGAGTATTAGTATACTCAGCCTTGCTTGTGGCTCAACTTTGTTTTCAGGTGATACGTTCAAAGATCAGGTAGCTAGCTTGACTTGGTCGTGTATTTTACCCCCTGGTTGGTCGGTGGAATGGGATACGACTACCGGCTAACGATGGCAATGCCAAGTGATGTCATGTACGGGCTTCATCATGACATCTTGTATCGTCGTTTAGAACTCGCTTTCTTTCCGCTGCAGTTGAACTCTGAACTACTTTCAATTTGAATTTCAAGTACCTTTTTAAGATTTCAAACTCGGTTTGTAATATTTTAAGTTAAGACTATGTGATGTAAGAATTTGTGAAATGTTGTACTCTCTGGACTCACCTTCGTGAGGGTTACCTGTAAGCTTTGGGTTCGATCAACGCTCAGGTGGATTCTTCGGGACTTTACCCGACAGCACTGCCGAATTACTCCGTTTGAGGTGTGTGTTAGCCGGGATTATCTTTAAAATGATGGTTAACGCACTTGAGCCGGATTAATTAGGGCGGTACTGCCACAGCGCGCCAGGTAGGGGAGACCAGCTGGTCGCATTCCATCATCTTCTTCGTCCCCATGGTTCGCGTAGACGACGTGGAGATGACGGAGGGGGTGGCGTCCTCCACGTCACATGCCTCTCGCGTTCCTGCTCCAGGGGCAACTGTGCCTGTGGAGCAGGCACCGTTGGCGGTGGCGCGTGCCGCCCGCCGGCAAGAGTCAGGGCGCCCGTCAAGGGTCCCCTCACAGGCTGCGAGCGGCGGAGCGCTGGCAGCGGCTAGGGAGTTGCTTCGCAACCCCCCTGCTGGGGCAGCCTCGCCAGACGCCCTGAGGCAGTGGCGGGACGACGTCGATCGTCTCCTCCATCTGGCTCAGGCCTCCCCCAGTTCTGCAAAGACTGGGCAACGACCTCCGCCTGGCAACGCGGTGGTACCTTACCACCAGCGTCAGGGCGGTGCATCGGCATCTGTGCGCTCCCCTACCGTGAGGGGTGCACGAACAGAAGACTTGCGGGCGGAGCTCAACCGCCGGCGCGCGGGGGAGGATGCCCGCATCGCTGTCGAGAGGGCGCGAGAGCGCCGCCTCAACTTTGAGGGACGCAACCTCAATGCTGATCTGGACGCGGCGGCACCCAGGCCTCCGGTGAACGCCCGGATTCAGTCGGGCGCACCGGTGGCCGGGGTGGGCTATGCTGCGCTTGCAGAGCACCTCCGCGCTGTGGCGTGGCCACCCAAGTTCCGCCCCCACCTGCCGGAAAAGTACGACGGTACTACTAACCCGTCGGAATTCCTGCAGGTGTACGTTACCGCCATCACAGCGGCTGGTGGCAACGGCGCCGTCATGGCAAGCTACTTTCATGTAGCCTTGTCTGGGCCAGCCCGGACCTGGCTCATGAATCTCACACCCGGGACGATCCAGTCCTGGGAAGAGCTCTGTGCGAGGTTCACAGCGAACTTCGCCAGCGCCTACCAGCAGCATGGTGTGGAGGCACACCTGCACGCCGTGAGGCAAAAACCCGGGGAAACGCTTCGGGCTTTCATCTCGCGCTTCACCAAGGTACGGGGTACCATTCCTCATATCTCGGATGCATCTATTATTACTGCTTTCCGACAGGGGGTGCGTGATGAGAAGATGCTCGAGAAGCTGGCGACGCACGAGGTGGAAAGCGTCACTACGCTTTTCTCCCTGGCAGACAAGTGTGCCAGGGCCACTGAGGGCCGTGCATGGCACTCAGCCCCCCAAGATGGAGACACCAAAGCTGGTGGCTCCAGTGCTACCGCTCAGGGCGGTGGCAAGAAGAAGAAGAAGAACCGGGGTCACGGGGAGCCGCATTCCGGCGGACCAGTCATTGCAGCAGCAGCGCCAACAGCGGCGCCGGCTGCGGCTGCAGCGGCTGGGGGCCAGAATACACACGGCAAATGCCCTCGCCCGCAAGGTGGAAGCGGAGGTTCATGCCCAGTGCATCCCACCGCTCGCCACAGCGCCGCTGACTGTCGCAAGATCCAAAAGCTCGCGAAACGGGTCAGCGGGCGGCGTGAGCAGTCCTCTAAGGATGGCTCACCCCCTCCTCGCCAGCGGGCCGGCAAGGAGAAGGCCTCTGATAGTGGGGCCGCGGCCGGGGAGAAGGAGCTGGGGTACCAATCCCCCGCCCGAGAGCTAAAGGGCGTATATCACAACGACGACTCCGATTCCGACAACGGCGACCGCCGCAAGAAGCTGTACGTAATGTATGGCGGGAGCTGGGAGCTTGTCTCCCGGCGGGACGTGAAGACCCTTCACCGGGAGGTCCTTTCGGTGAAGCCGGGGGTCCCGAGGGCGGCGCCGCACCAGAGGTGGATGAACACCACCATCTCTTTCGGGCCATCCGACTGCCCGGAGAATATGGCCGGAGCTGGTGTGCTACCTTTAGTCACCGCTCCTGTCATATCCAACGTGAGGCTCTACCACGTGCTGATTGACGGTGGAGCTGGTCTCAACGTCATCAGTTATGCAGCATTTAAGCAGTTGCAGATCCCAGAGTCCAAGCTGACTCCCTCTTGCCCATTCTCCGGAGTGGGCCCACACCCGGTGTTCCCCCTGGGGAGCATCACATTGCCGGTCACGTTCGGGACCGAGGAGAACTTCCGCACAGAGAGCGTCATGTTCGATGTTGCGGAGGTGAACCTCCCGTTCAACGCCATCATTGGCCGACCGGCACTCTACCGCTTCATGGCCATTGCCCACTACGGGTATTTGGTCCTGAAGATGCCTTCCCCTGCCGGAGTCCTCACCGTGCAGGGTGACCGCACCGCTGCCGTCACTGCAGTTGAGAGACTGCATACTCTGGCGGCAGAGGCTGCACGCTCCGAGGAGGATCCGTCCACCTCGCAACCCAGGGCGCCTGCAAAGGCTCCCAAGGTCCAACCATCTGACCCGGACCAAGTTCTCGTGAAGTCGGTACAGATTGGAACAGACTCCACCAGGACCACCCGCATCGCGGGAAACCTGGAGGAGAAATAGGAAGACGCGCTCATCGCTTTCCTCCGGGCAAATGTCGACGTGTTCGCCTGGGAACCGTCACAGATGCCCGGGATCCCCAGGGAAGTGATCGAGCACAATCTGAGGATCTACCCTGACGCCACGCCGGTGCGCCAGAAGCCTCGGAAGCAGTCCGTGGAGCGGCAGAACTTCATCCGCGAAGAAGTCCACAAGCTCCTACACGCCGGCTTCATCGAGGAGGTCCACCATCCCGAGTGGTTGGCCAATCCGGTCGTCGTCCCAAAGGCCAACGGGAAGCTCCGGATGTGCATCGACTACACCAGCCTCAACAAGGCATGTCCAAGAGACCCCTATCCTCTTCCGCGTATCGATCAGATCGTGGACTCCACCTCCGGGTGTGAACTTTTGTCTTTCCTAGATGCATACTCTGGTTTCCACCAGATTCAGATGTCTAGAGAGGATAGGAAGCATACTGCCTTTGTAACAGTAGATGGGCTTTATTGCTACATTGTCATGCCGTATGGTCTAAGGAATGCCTTACCCACATTTGTACGAGCTATGAACAAAACCTTCTGTAATCTAATTAGAAATATTGTTGAGGTTTATGTCAATGACATTGTGGTCAAGACTAAGGTAGGGTCAACACTAGTGGAGGACCTGTCCCTCGTCTTCGACCGTCTTCGCGCCACGCGCACCAAGCTGAACCCAGAGAAGTGCATCTTCGGCGTCTCAGCAGGGAAGCTGCTAGGTTTCCTGGTCTCACATCGAGGCATTGAGGCAAACCCAGCCAAGATCAAGGCGATCGAAGCAATGAGGCCTCGTGGCCGTATCAAGGACGTCCAGAAGCTTACTGGATCTCTCGCTGCTCTTAGCCGCTTCATATCGAGGCTGGCTGAGAGGGCCCTTCCCTTCTTCAAGCTGTTGAGGAGGTCCGGTCCATTTTCATGGACCGAAGAGGCTGAACAAGCTTTCCAGGAGCTGAAGCAGCGCCTCACCTCGCTGCCAGTACTGGTGGCTCCAGAACCCGGTGAGCCGTTGTTTCTGTATCTTGCTGCATCTGCGGAGGCGGTCAGCATGGTGCTGGTCGCCAAAAGGATGGAGCAAACTCCCCAGGGGAGCACCAAGGACTCCTTGGCCAAGGATGGTGAGCCGGACCCCGAACACGGGGGCCCGTCAGCCTCACCCCAGCTTGAAGGTCCGGGCCCTGCACAGGCAGGTCCGGAGGAGCCTCATCCCAGTGGGAACCCAGAACCACTGGGGGCCCAAGGGACGGATGTGATGGACAAGGGCGAGCCGGACCCAGGAACTAGGGTCCGGACCGTCCAAAAGCCAGTCTACTACGTCAGTGAAGTCCTCCACGAGGCAAAGGCCAGGTATCTTGAGACGCATAAGCTTATCTATGCAATACTTATTGCGTCCAGGAAACTGCGCCACTACTTTCAAGCACACCGAGTTGTTGTAGTGACCTCTTACCCATTAAGAGCGATCCTACACAACTCCAACGCCACAGGCAATATCGCCAAGTGGGCAGCAGAGCTGGCAGAATTCCAACTGGACTTCCAGCCACGCCACGCGGTCAAGAGCCAGATCCTGGCTGATTTCATAGCGGAGTGGACTCCTTCCCCAAGCAACCCTGGGGGTCCGGTCATAAATGCTGGACCCCCAGAGCCGGAAATCAGGACACCAGTCTTCACCGAGCCTCACTGGACACTCTTCTTTGATGGGTCCGCCCGCGAGAAGTGGTCCGGGGCTGGTGTGGTCCTCATCGACCCAAACGGAGATCAGCTGAAGTACATGGTGCACCTTGAGTTCAAGGCCACTAACAACATGGCGGAATACGAGGCTCTGATCTTCGGCCTGACGCAAGCCCTCTCATTGGGGGTCCGGCAGCTTCTAGTGAAGGGGGACTCCCAGCTGATCATCAAGCAGGTCCGAGGGGATTGCAACTGCAATAATCCCCAGCTCGCGGCATACCTCATTCACGTGAGGAAGCTCGAGAAGGACTTCGACGCCTTGGAACTGCAACACGTTCCCCGCGAGCACAACTCAGCAGCAGATGATCTCTCTGCGAGAGCATCTACCTGGGCATCTGTGCCCGAGGGTGTCTTTGAAAGACGGCTGCTGAAACCTACCGCCCAGCCTGCCGAGCCGGGTGAGGGGGACCAAGCTGGCACCTCGAAGCTAGCGGTCTCGGCAGCATTCCACCTATGGTGCCCAACTGGGGCTGTGTGTTCTGATGAGGAACCTGGTGACCTCACGGAGCCACTCCTACCTGCTTTGGGAGCTCCCGATGCATGGATCTCCGAGATCCGGGGCTACCTGAAGGATAACATCCTCCCTGATGACGATGTGTCCGCTGAGCGCATAGTCCGATTGGCTAAACGCTACGCGGTGGTAGAAGGGGATCTCTACCGCCGTGGCGCCAACGGAATCCTCATGCGATGCATTTCCCAGGGAGAGGGCCGCGAACTGCTCGCGGAGATCCATGGAGGCGAGTGCGGAAGTCATTCCTCCTCTCGCACGCTTGTTGGCAAGGCCTTTCGGCATGGCTTCTACTGGCCAACAGCACTCCAGGATGCGGCTGAGCTGGTAAGGTCCTGCAAAGCATGCCAGTTCCATGCAAAGCAAATACACACCCCAGCTCAAGCCCTGCAGATGATTCCACCCTCATGGCCATTCGCTGTGTGGGGTGTGGATATCCTGGGGCCTCTCCCCCGGGCTGTCGGCGGGTACCGGTTCCTCTATGTCGCCATCGACAAGTTCACCAAGTGGCCGGAAGTTACTCCTGTGGTGAATATTACTAAGAAATCAGCAGTCGCATTCCTCAGGTCCATTGTGTGCAGATTTGGCATCCCAAACCGCATCATCGCGGACAACGGGACCCAATTCAAAAGCAGACTCTTCCAAGAGTACTGTGAGGACATCGGCATCCAGCTATGCTTTGCGTCCGTGGCACATCCCCGCAGCAATGGACAGGTTGAGAGAGCGAATGCAGAGATCCTCAGGGGACTCAAGACCCGCACCTACAACTGCTTGAAAAAGCATGGAGCCAAATGGGTTGACGAGCTTCCGAGTGTACTATGGGGCAACCGGACCACACCCAGCCGAGCTACCGGGGAGACTCCGTTCTTCCTGGTCTACGGGGCCGAAGCATGCCTTCCCCCAGAAATTCACCTGGGCTCCCCACGGGTCCAGGCCTTTGACGAATCCATGCAGGAGCAGCTGCGGTGCGATGACGTGGACTTCGTTGACGAGCGAAGGTGGCGAGCAGCAATCCGAAATGCACGTTACAACCAGGCGCTCCGGCGCTATCATCAACGGTTCGTGCACAGTAGGGAGCTCCGGGCTGGCGACCTCATCCTCAGGTGGATCCTGAACCGAGCGGGGCTCCACAAACTCTCCCCCAGCTGGGAGGGGCCTTTCAAGGTTACGGAGGTATGCCGGCCCGGATGCGTTCGCCTCGCCACAGAAGACGGAGTGCCGCTGCCCAACCCGTGGAACATAGAGCATCTGCGTAAGTTTTACACCTAGGCAGAGCAGGGAAATAACTTTTCCTTTGTAATAAGATAGAGTCAGCGTGCGGCCCAGAGCGGTCGAGGGCCACCCTCGTAAACCCGACCTCTGGCATCCATCGCACCGTCGGCTAACGCGCGGCTCAGAGCGGTAGAGGTCCGACCTCGTAAACCCGGCCTCTGACATCCATCGTGCAAGCCATGTACATCGAGATTGCAAAGGAAAGAATTTCTCTTAGTTCTATCCTTGTGTCAAAGCTAAATTACGCATTTCGATTCTCGGAATTTTCGCCTTTTTCTAACCCCCGCGGGACCTCCACTCTTGTTGCTGCAACTAAGATCCGCATTGAGCTGCTGGACTACCGTACAGGTCCGGACCCTCTTGCTGCTGGAGAGGGGTCCGGGCCCCTAGAGACCTACTCTGGGGAGCGGGTACTTGTTTCCTGGGGCGGTTCGGAGCCCAGTGTAGCCGCTTAGCTGGTTCCGTACCCAAAAGCCTGCACTCTCCACCACCCTGTAACGAGTGCTCTAGTACCTGGAGCCGGGTAATTAGGGGCCCGGACCTCGTCCCAACTCAAGAGCTGGCTTCCTAAGTCCAACACGGCATGTCCAGCACTATATCTCAAAGGATCGAGCACAGCAAAGTGACCTCACCCACTGCTGCGAAGGGTCTGGGACAGTGAAGCCAGGTCCGGAAAGATCGTGCTGTTTCCTGGAATGGTCCGGAGCCCTGCGTAGCGCTTTAGCCTGGTTCCGACCCTAAGCCTACGCACTCCACCACTCTGTAACAAGCACTGACCAACCTGGACCTGCGCATCTTGAGCCCCGGACCCTGTACCAGCCTGGCACTGGTCAGGGATGAGTCCCGCGGGCCTGCTACTAAGCTGTGAATTTGAAGTGGTACACAGGTTAAGCCACCTCTAGGGTGGTAGCAAGCCTCAAACCATTGAGCCTACCTACCAGGGGGTCCTGGCATCCGCTTCAAAGCCTTCATGCAGACCAAGGTCCGGTTTCAATGGTAGATAGACTCAAAACAACTGAGTCTATCTCCCAGGGGGCCCGAGCATCCACCTTGTCCCAGACACCATGAATGGATTCTGCATGCGCCAAACAGCTAAGTTGCAGTATCATTGCTACCATATAAGCAAATTTGACTCTTCTCTCTGTAGTTCTGTATGCTACGCAGGGAACAAGACGCTTGCTCGTCTTACAAACTATGTGACACCTATGCCCAAGGAGGTCCGGAGTATCTTCTACGGCTCACGTGGCAGACAGGTCCAAACAACTGAACCTATCCGCCAGGGGGCCAGGGCGCCGGGGTGCCGCATACCGCAAATCAACAACCGACAAACAGCTAAGTTGAAGTTTCTTCTATTTCAAAAACTTTCAACTAATACAATGTTTGTTACATAATGCAAAAGGAAAAAAGATACAATCCCCAGCCTAAGGGTCCGCAGGCTCTCGCTTGAAGTAGGCGGCGACGAAGTCAACGACCTCCCGCACGCTGTCCCGAGCGGCGGCCTCCGTCTCTGCTACAGGGCCATCGACCACGGGCGCCAGCGAGATGGCCGGGTCGTGGCTCCGGAGGCAGGTCAGGATGTGCTCCGCCACCATCCGGATCAGCTCGCGGCCCTCGGTTTCGAGCTGTCCAGTAAGGACCGGCCCCAGGCGCTGGAGCCTATCCGAAGCAGAGCTCAACACTGGGAGGGCGTCAGCTATCGAAGCTGGCGGCTCCGCCACCTGGATCGGGCTCATTCCAAATGGCACCAGTGCGAGGCTCGCTTCGGCCGCCCAGTCAGCAATCCGCTGGGCTCCAGCGCGCTGGTCTTCCTGCTGCTTCTGGACCGCCTCCCGGACAGCCTCCTGCACCCGGGTGTCCAAGGCCGCCTTGGCCGCCTCCACCTCGCGGGACCTCTCCTCGAGCTCGCGGGATCTCTCCTCGAGCTCGCGGGACCGCTCCTCCAGCTTGGCCTCCTTCTGCTCCGCATATCCCTTCAGCTTCTTGAGCGACTCTCGCTGGCGCCCGAGCTCCTTCTCTATGCCGGTGGCGTGGGCCTCCCGCTTGGCGAGGGACTTCCGGCCCTCCTCCAGATCCGCCTCGTCGGCAGCCAGCTGGCTGGCTCTCTCCTGCAGTTGCTCACGCCATCCCTGCAGAGTCGCAGAGAAGACGTCGAGCTCCTGCCTCCAGAACTCGAGGTCCTCGCTGCGACTCTCCAGCTCGGACTGTTGAACTGCGAGTTGAGCCTCGAGGTCGGACCGCTGAGTAGCGAAGCCAACAACCTCCAGGGTGAAGTCCTGCTCCCGCTGCGCCAAGGATTTCTCCCGGTTCGACACTGCGAGCTCTCGGTCAAACACCTTCTTAAGGCTGGCTCGGTAGGCCTCTTGGTCCGACTTGAGCTTCGACCGAGCTTCCGCAGCGCGGGAGGCTTCTGCCTTCGTGTGCGCTTCTAGGCGGGTGTGCCAGTCGGAGAGACGCTGGCGCTCGCTCTCCAGTGCAGACCACTCCCGCCGGAAGGCCGCCTCGGCAGAGGAGGTTGCCTCCTCGATCGACCGCCGAACTCGCAACAGCACCTGAGGAAGCGGAGTCGCATCCTCCTCCGGGGATTGGAGCTGCAGGAGCCGTCTGCCAAACACCACCTCCAACTCTTCCTCCGCAACAGGACCGGAGCTGGAGGTAGGGGCTTCCGCTGCGGCACTTGTCTCCGGTGCCTCCGCCGCCGCCGAGTCGGGCGCGGCCGGACCCAGCTCCGGCGCCCCCGCTGCTGCTGAGTCGGGAGCGGCCGAGCCCAGCTCCGGCGCCCCCGCTGCTGCCGAGTCGGGAGCGGCCGAGCTCAGCTCCGGCGCCCCCGATGCCGCCGAGTCGGGAGCGGCCGAGCCCAGCTCCGGCGCCCCTGCTGCTGCCGAGTCGGGCGCGGCCGGACCCAGCTCCGGCGCCCCCGCTGCTGCCGAGTCGGGAGCGGCCGAGCTCAGCTCCGGCGCCCCCGATGCCGCCGAGTCGGGAGCGGCCGAGCCCAGCCCCGGCGCCCCTGCTGCTGCCGAGTCGGGCGCGGCCGGACCCAGCTCCGGCGCCCCTGCTGCTGCCGAGTCGGGTGCAGCCGGACCCAGCTCTGGCGCCCCCGCTGCCGCCGAGTCGGGCACGGCTGGGCCCAGCTCTGGTGCCCCCGCTGCCGCCGAGTCGGGCGCGGCCGAGCCTAACTCCGGCACTCCCGCTGCCGTCGTAGCGGACGCGGCCGCATCGGGTGCCCCCTCCACCGATGCGTCAGGAGCGGCTGCGCCCTGCACTGGCACCTCCACCACCGTGTCGGGTGCGGCTGCACCCAGCACCGGCGCCACCGCCGCCGCCGCCGCTGCACTGAGCACTGCAGAGTCTGGAAATGGCATGACAGTCAGCATCGCATCATGTGCCACGGAGTAAGCAGCAGGACGCCGTACCTGAGGGTCCCGCACCTGCTGCCACCGTCGCTGTCGATGCCGAGGTAGCCACCGCTCGGGCACCTGCTGATGTGCCAACGGTGGTAGAAGAACCGCTGGGGCGGGAAGCCCTGGTAGCAAGCAGAAAAGCCATCAACAAAAACAAACGAACAGAACACCGGCGCAGGCAAGGAGAGCAGGATGACACTAACCCAGCAGTACCGGGTACCCAGCGTCCCCGGAGCCCGGGCCTCTTCTCTTGTGGCTGCTGCTGTTGCTGTTGCTGTTGTTGCCCGTGCAGCTGCGATGCAGGCGCAACCCGGGCCTGCACCCGTTGCTGCTGTTCCTGCGGCTGCGGCATGGGCGCAACCCGGGGTCGCACCTATTGTTGCTGCTGCCGTCCGCGTGCCTGCTGCCGCTGCTCTTGCGGCTGCTCCTGCTGCTGCTGCTCTTGCTGCCGGCGCGATGAGTTCCTCGGCGGCGATGGTGGTGGTCCAGTTGCGCCAGAGGACCCGTGGGGGCTGGCAGCCCGGGAGCTACCTTGGCCTGCGCCCTCAGAAGACCTCTGGCGCTTCGCGGTGGGCTCCGAGACCAGGGTCCCGTCGCCCCGGAGTAGCCTCCGCCGGCCTGCGTCCCCCGACGACGCACCGGAGCTGCTCTGAGCCCGGCTAGAACCGGCCGCGGCCGCGCTGCTAGCCGCGGCCTGTTTCCCCTTCGTAGTGACGCCGGACCCCGCAGCGCCCAGCGTAGCCTGATCCCCGGACGTGCCTGGGATCCGGAGCCCGCGGTTCGCGTCGCCTCCGGTCTGGCGTGGGGCCAGTCCCCCGTCGTCCAGAGTCGGCAGGGTTGCCAGCACCGCCACCCTCGCGGAGTCCTCGCAGAGGGGGACTATGCCCTGCGGGAGGATCAGGTTCTCCGGGATGAAGGTGTCTCCCGTCACGTTCCGCACCAGGACCTCCAAGGCCTCCTGGGTCAGGTCGCTTCCCTCCCCGCGGTGGGTCCTGCTGCAATCGTTGAGGCCGGTGAAGCTCCACGCCGGTCGTGGCCGCTGCTTCAGGGGGGCGATCCGCCGCTTCACGAAGTCGCCGAGCACGTGCCATGAGGTGAGGCCGCTCTCCGCCAGTGACCTGATCTTGTCCAGCACGGAGTCGAACTCCGGCTGCAGCGACGGCTTGGCCCTCCAGGATGCTTTGTCGGAGGTGGGCCCCGCGATCGGCAGGGCAAGGCGCTCGTTGGCTTCTGTGGTGGCGATCACCCAATCCCTGCGCCACTCCTCCCACCTTCCGCCAGCAAGGCCGGGAATGTAAGGAGTCGGCAGGTCGCTCCTTATCTGGAAGTAGTACCCTCCCACTTCGTCCCTGCTCCTTCCGGACCTCACCAGAATGAAGAAGTAGCGGAAGAGGATGACGCAGGGCCGAACTCCTACGAACATCTCACATAGGTGCACGAAGATGGATGTCAGGAGGAGGGAGTGCGGCGTCAGATGCTGAAGTTGGAGGCCGAAGTCTTCCAGCAGCAGCAGCAAGAATGAAGAAATCGGCAGTCCCACGCCGGCGGAGACATGCGAGGTGAATAGCACGAACTCCCCGGCGCGGAGGTTGCCAAGGGGAACCGAGCCTGCTCGCACCCCCCAGCCGGTCTCCTGAGCACTCCACCCAAGCAGGCGGCGCACTGTGTTCAGCTCACCCTCGGTCTGGAAGCGACGGGGATGAATAAGGGATGCCATCTCTTGGTGGGTGAGGAAGGAGCCTGTGTAAGGAGAGAAGGGCGAGGAAAGCTCGGAGGCAAAGGAGCGCAAAGGCTGGAGGAAGAAGACGAATGCGGGAAAGCAACCGTGGAATGCGGTATGCCCCGTTATAAAGCCTGACTCAACCGGCGCGCCCCGGAACCGTCGCCGGAACTCAAGCGATGCCCGCACCCGGAGTTGGCCGCCCAGTCCATGACGTGGGGGCCCAGGCCCACATGTCAGGGAGGGTGGGTAATCAACGAGGGTGCGAGAAGGCGGGATCCGAACCGTCGCCTGCGCGCGTGAAGCAAGGCGAAAGCCGAGCTGACGTGCGCGCATTAATCGCAGGCGTGGCCGAGCTTTTCGGGAGCTGCGCCGGTGGTAAATGACCCGGTTACTCCGGCCGCAGCAATGCCGAACGTCGCGCGTGTGACTAGGTAAACCATTGATCGTGGGGCCCATAGTCAGTAATCCGTTGCGACGTGATGAAGCAGCAACCAACCCAATGGGCGGTCAAAGCCGGTCAAGACCCCTGCGGAAAGGAGCTTCAAGCTATACAGAGCCAAATCGCTGAAGTGGCCCCACCTGTGGGTTCGTACCTCTCCCAAGGTGGGCCCGGGGGCCACTGTCGGTACCCTGTAACAGGGATACCCACTCTTACTGCAGCAAGGCAGGACCCGCGTAGTTACCCGTAGCTGCGCGGGAAAGATGGAGTAGCCAGGCCCCACAGGCCAGGTTTTTCCCTCACCAGGCCAACGGCCCCGGACCGTTTCCCGCCTGAGGATGGGTCCGGTGACGCCATGTGTCTACACAAAAGGGAAGCTCCGAGCTGACCGCCGAGGCCTCGGACCCCCATAGGGGTCCGGGACCTCCTGCGCCCGTCCGGGCGCCCCTCACCGTGTAGGGGTCCGGAGCCACCGCGTGTCCCGGATACGTGGGGTTGTGCGCGAGTCTTCCGCAGGAAGACTCGCCCACCTACCGCATTTAATGCGATGGACAAGGCATGCTCTGCCGCCGCGGTACACAAGACAGCCTTTTGTCAGGCCCCGCTGAACGCCGCGTATTACCAAGGAGCACAGTGGAGCCGCCTGAGCCGCGCCCGCGCAGAGCCCGTCTGCCGCGTTAAATGGATACGACGGCTCGGCACTTTTCCATCATGCCACCTACGCCGCTCCCTACACAGCCGCTCAGCTACGTAACAGGCGATGTTACTAGCTGCGTCGGGCTCCGTCTCGACAAGACAGCGCCAAGACATGATGGACGGAGGGCTCCGGGAGCAGGCGGGCGAATCCAAGAGAGAGATCTCCTTCGCCTGCAACGCCATAATGTATGAACACCCCGTTATTTTATATCGCATCGTTGGACCCACCTGTCGGGGATCCAACGGCCGTGTACGCGCCCCCTTGAGATATAAAAGGGAGGTGCCCGCTATGCACAGGGGAATCTCCACAATCCAGACAGGCAAAAACTCTCGCACCTTCTCACTCTCGTGGGAAGGCAATACAACACACAGTGGACGTAGGGTATTACGCTCCGGCGGCCCGAACCACTCTAAATCCCGTTGTGTTCATCGAGTTCTTGAGGAAGATTGATCTAAGACTAGCTAACCCCCGAGTACACACCCTCTGGGCTAGGGCGGGTGCCTTCCGCCACCCGGCTGTGGTTTGCAGCACCACGACACTTTTTTTTTTGGATCTGGATGATTATCTGTCCAAGTGAAGTAGATCTGGAAGATATCTATTTTATTTGGTAGCTGAATCATATTCATATTTGAGATATCTACTTATTTGATAGCTGAATCATTTTTTTTTATCTGGTGCAAAGTAGTCGGATAATTTATTTGATAATTAATATGTCCTTGCTACATGATCATACAAATATTGTTCTATTATTCTGAGGCATTACCTTAGCTGTTGCTGCCTTGTACATGTTGGTAAATGTTTTACTAACGTGGTTATTTGGTCCCTGCAATGCATTCAGTATTTAGCATTCAGCTTATGAGGCTTTCTTCATGTTACTACTTGCAGAGCACTTGGTGGAAAAAATGCATAGAAACTAAAACTTTTGTGATAGGAGTGGCGCAAGTGCGGTTTATGGTTGATTATTGTGTTGCCGATTACTTGAAGATCACATATAGCTCACATGTTACTTCTGCTTTTATTCAGTCCCCTTGGAATGGATGGTGGAGCGTAGGTAGAAGGCGCGTGATTTTTCTTTGGTTTTCTTGGAAGGAACTACCTAGCTAGTAATCTATCTCCATGGTCTGTCTTCTCTATGATTTTTACCTCCAACTGTGGACAACACCATATCGAAGTAATTCATCTCTTTTAGGCAACAATGTCTGGTGGTTGATACAATCTTTTGATTGCTGATTTTGATTGGTCAAAGTAATTTGTAATATAGGATTTGCATGTTGTGAATTGTTTTAGCTATGTCTCGTTGCGAGTATGGGGTGCTGGTCGAGATGGATTAAGCTTATGTGTGGAATAGCATATGCCTCTTACCCAAGGACCATACTATTTTGGATGATATCTTGATAATATATGGATTATGCTTATATGGACTAGTATAATATCAAACACTTTGTATATTGTATTCATTTATCTCCATATAAAATATTGCTACATGGACAAGTAAAATAATGTCTACAGTTTCTCTTATTGCAAAACACCAACAAACATAAACTAAGCCGCCAACGGACAGAGCATCTAGCTTCCAAATGGCGGCAGGGGAATTTCGCCTGCAGGGTTACCCTCCCCGTGGGGCAGAGGGGGATTCCGTTGTCCAAGGAAATTCCCGTGAGGGGTTTTATTCCTTGGATTAATTAACACCTGCTGTCAAACTAGCCCTAAAAGGAAAAATTGAAAATATAGGTCCCGGCCCCGTCGCGACACAGCCCAGCACGATCTCTCGCCGGGACAACCAGTCCTCGGTCCAAGGGAAACCCACCCGCGGCCGCTCGCCTCGCCGGTTTTCCTCCTCTAGGCTGCCGCGGCGGCCACCCCCGCCCGCCTCCCTCGTGCGCCGCTCCCTTCCCTTGGCATTTACTCCTCTCGCTCCTCGCGCTCGCAGGGAGAGTCCGCGGCGGAAGCGAACCCAAAAGACCCGCCTCTGGAGGACGAGGAGCCGGCCACCCTTTGCTTGCGAGCTTTGCTAGCTGACCCGCGTGGTCGGTGCTGGTACTAGGTGAGAGGATTTCGACCCTCTTCAGGACACGTTTGTTTTAGCGTACTGCTTTGGATTCAAGAATGACTCTGCCTGCCCACAACCACCGAGAACGCCTTTTTTTCCTAATCTTTTTTTGGATTGGGGGTTGGACGCTGTGGGGGCTTTTTCCTGCTTGCTTTTGCAGTGCTGCATGGTTTGGATCTATGTGAAATAAGAACATGGGCGCTTTCGGCTGGAATTGGGATGCCCGTACCAATTACTAGGGAAATAGTATTAAAATTAGATGTCGGACTTGTGAAGGCATTTGAAGTATTCTGACTTGACTTCCATTGATGCACAATATGGAGGGTTACATTGAGTCTCCAAACTTGCACCCCTTTCTCACTTTCATCTGCAGGCGTTGAAGCCTTGTTGTTTGGTCATTAAACTTTCGTACCTAACTGCTGTGCTGTAATGTAAGTAGAACCTGTTCGTCAAAGGAGCATCCAAATGTGCATCTATCCAACCTTTTATGTGTAATGTAAGTAGAACCTCCACTTACATTAACAGGGGTCATGGTGCATAGACCCATCACCCAGTTCACCTATTGTAAGTTTATTATCGTAAAATTGGTAAAATTTTGGTTGTAAAATAGATAATGCAATATGATTTGTATCCTTCACCTTTCAAGTTGTATATATTCGGTAGCTAGATGGAACATAAATGTACAAGAGGTGCATCGAATACTGTTTGGAGCCTCGCAGAGTCAAATCAGATGGGTTCGGCTGAGCTGGCTCCGGAGTGAGTGTGCGTGATTCTTCTCGGTATGTCCCCCTCATCCTACAAGGTGGACCCTCCTTTTATAGTTGGGGGAGGGGGCTCTTTTATAGAGTAAATATCGTGTTGCCAAAGAAAAGAGATCGGTCGGTTCCGTCACTCGGGGCTTCCTGTTCTTCTAGTCGGGGTCGTCTTCCCTGTCAGTCAGAGTGGGTAGACAGCTTCAGTGAGTCCCTTCATGAGGAGCTCCTGTCCCTGTTCGTCGCGTCCCGCCGGTAGGGACAAATTTTGTGCTGACGGGCATGGTTTGGTAATCTGCGGAGGGTCTTGCTCTGTCACCACGCCGTATGATGGGGTGCCGATAGCATGGTGATGACGACGTCGTGTGATAGGGTGTGAGTTGATGGCGCCTTTCGTCGCCCATCCTTGAGGACGGGCAGGTGGAACAACGTCCACTACTAGGGTGTTAGTAGGCACTGTAACCCGCTTGGGTGGAGTGGTCGGCTGGTATGGTGGTTTTGACCCAGGCGCTCGTCCTCATCCGCCGCTCCTTCCCCCAAGTGGGTTTGTTAGAGCGTGGCGTGTGGTCGAAGCCTATCCCCTCACCGGTCGGGGTTGTGTCACGTGGAGGATGGTGTATGGGCAGAGTGCCCAGTCGGTGGGCTGGGCGGTTTACTCTCCCGACTGACTGGTCGGTCGACTTACGTGGGCCCTGGCATGGCCCCGTCCCATGAGTGCGGAGCTTCTATTCCGGGCGCCATTTGGCTAAGCTGTATTAGTTGCAGAAGTGGGCCCGCTAGGGGACCCCGGGTCCCTGCACCCGACACATACCATTTATCACTGACAGGAATACCACTTGTGACATGGTATTTTGCCATTGGCATTTGTCATGGTTGTTTTTTGACATGCCTTTAAATAATGCCCTGCAGTAACTCGATTTACAAGTTGTCATGGACAATGACATTTTTTTCCTGTTTTCCCTTAATACCTATAGTGGTTGGCTCTTGAAATTTATATACCAAAGTAGATTCTAACAATTTCTGTGTATTTTTTTTCTGTTCATATATGAATGACTTGACCTTTGCTATGTATGATGCATGCAGGTTCATAACTACTTCTTGTTAGGTTTTCCTAGCCTGGACCCTGGAATGATGGCTCTAGTTTCTATATGACAAAACAAGTTTTTAGATAGTCTTAACAATCTCCTTGTTACCAGTGGTCCTAATGAGTTCTCAATTCCAGCGTCATTCAAGAAGTTTCTGTTAGGCAACCTTACCAAATTGTTTAGATCTGCTTTCATGGGAAACATTGTTAACCCTGTTTTAAAAAATGTTCTAAAACTACATTTAATCTTGATTAAACTCTAAACTTTGGCCTAGCGTTGTGTTTAATCACAGTGTCGTTTAATCACAAAAGATGTTTAATCTACGTTTAATCACAAAAAACTCTAAACCATAGGCTAGCGTTCACCTAGCGTCTAGCGTTTTTTAAAACCTTGATTGTTAACACTGTTAAGAGGTTCTCAAGCAATGATGCTACTGCTATTCCGGTCCAGAGGTGTTCCAACTTGTCAATTGGGACATCAAGATTAGACAAATGCACTTGCATTGGTAATGGTATTTCAATGACAGGGGAAACTGCATTAGCTTCAAAGGGAGGCAGTATTAATGGTTGCAAGGATTTCTGTGAGGTTGCTAATGAGGAAATGCACATGACTCCAGGCAGCATTTCAACAAAAGGATGTCTTGGTGATATTGATTTGCTTACTCCACCCATGGTTCATACAAGACCATCTGGGAGTGATGAGGGCAATAATGAGAGAGAAACTCCAAATGGAACTGCTCACAATGATGCAAAAGAACTTGGGTGTGTTGATCATTCTGAAAATTCTGGTTTGATTTACAGCCAGAGTGCTGGTCATATGTTTCACAATTTCTAAAGAGTCTTTGTGTAAAGTATCTCTTGAAGGCAACTCTTTTAGAAACCCTAAGCTAGCAGATGCTGTGGAATGTAGTCCGGCCGCAGATGCACATAAGGGCAAAGACTTACTTTATAGGGTTTCTCCTGCGGATGGTTTGTTTGATAGCACTGTTTGTGAAGAATTAGCTGATGGGGCTCTTGATTCATGTTATAAATGCAATGCTGAGGTTTCATTAGATGGGCAAAGTAATGAACAAAGCAAACAGCACAAATCAGTGAATTATGATGTGGTACCAATTGAAGTAATAGCACCTTGTGCTAATTTAGACGTCAGTAACCCTAAGTCTTCATCGAAGGGACGAGCAAAACGGAAAAGAATTGCTGAAGTGTCAAGTCAGATGTTGGTACCAAAGGAAAATACTGGAATTTTAGTTCCTTCGGATCAGATTTGCGTGGAAACTGTGAGTTTTTTACTCTGCACCTAAAAGGTGCAATTTTCTAATTTCAAATATTTCTTCCATTCAATCTTCTTAACAAATATGCACCTGCCATTTTTAGTATTTTATTGTATTTTTCAAGAAATGTGCTAATTATACACTGAAGCTGAGCTATTAACCATGAAAAACAGCCTACAAGCGTATTGGTGGAGAGAAATTCTGGAGATGAAATTTTGCAGGGTACTCCTAGATCAAGAATGACTAAAACTCCACTTTCATATGTGAGTAAAGGACCTATATATTATCCTTTTGGCATTGCAATTAACATTGATTCCTTCTTATACATTTGTAAATTGTTTATCTGTTGTTGATGGCCGGGACTTAACTGTTGTTGTTCAATAGTGAGCTCCTTATGTATTTTCTTAAAACTGGCATGCCTATCAACCTATGTGCTCTTCCAAAACAAAACTGGGCAGGAATTTTAAGGTGGATTTGAATATATTAAGTATTGATGCTAAAGCTGTTATGTTTCAGTTTTTCACATTTGTTTTCATAGAACTACACATGATTTGGTATTATTTTAAGGTAAATTTGATTGTTAGAAACAGGCATTACAACAGGTTTGGTGTATTTCTGTTTTGATCTAATCATAAAGATTTGATCTACATTCTCTTTTGGAATAATTTTGTCTCTAACAATGTGGATATTTTATTTTTTGAAGCAATTTGATTGTATATTATGATTTTTAGTATATTTTGTCTAGCTTGCATCCAAAATGTACTCATTTAAATTTCCCTCAAATTTAAGGTGCACCACTCTCCACTTACTCGCAGTAAGTCAATGGCATTGTCTGTTGCCACTTCTCAATGTGTCAAAATGAAACAATCTAAGTTGCATCGGTCTCCACTTACTCGCAGTAAGTCGAAGTCATTGTCTATTGCCACTCCTGAATCTGTCCAAATTAAACAATCCAGATCAGGTGAGTTGTTTGGTTTTAAGATTTCTGCTTCTGCAAAGTGCAAAACATTTTTTTTTCTGTTTTGACCCAAGCAATAATTTCATTTCAGGCCGGCTGATAGTTCCACGACTGGATACAGGATCCCAAAACATTACCTATGGCCCGGTTAGTGATAGCATAATTGTTCGTCTAAATTTCCATTACTATCATAGAACAATGATGCCCAGGATTAGCACATAAGTGTTATGCAATTGTTAAAATTAGTCTAGTTTTATTTTGGCAGTATGATTTATTAAAGTTGTTCCTCCTGCTGGTATATTCATTGAATGCATTATCACAGGATGATTGTATTTGTGGGATAACCAACTAGGAAGCATCATTTCCTCAGGGTTAGTGCAGATATCCCATATTCTCATGTCTATAAAACATTCTTGTTGTGACTATTTAACCAAAGCTCCTGTAATTGTGCAAGCACATTGTTATTTGATGCCATTTATATTCTTCCAGCAGGGATCAGTTCAGAGCCTCCTTCTAAGAGGAGAATGTCTCAGCGTTTGTCACCAGATCTCTATAGACTGCTCACATTTTAGTGATGTTTTGATGAAATGTTGCTGCTAGCATTGTCGTGGTGTGCAAACCCACAGCCGGGTGGATGCACCCGCCTAAGCCCCTGAGGGAGAAAGAACTCGGGGGTAGCTAGGATTAGTTCGATCAAGATCAAGAACACAATGAACACAGAAGGTTTAGAGTGGTTCGGGCCGCCGGAGCGTAATACCCTACATCCACTGTGTATTGTATTGCTTGTGCGTGTTCTTGGAGAGATCTCGCTTGGAGAGTCTAGAGTGTGGAGAGTGTCTCTATAGCGAGCGCCTCCCATTTATATCTCAAGGGTGGCGCGTACATGGCCATTGAGTCCCCGACAGATGGGCCCAACGATGTAGTATCAAATAACACACGGTCAGAGCATTATGGCGTTGCAGGCGACGGAGATTTTATTCCAAGATTTCCTTGCCTCGTCCGCGTGGATGCTCTGACCGGCGCAGATCCTCCGACCGGCGTGGTCATGCCTTGTCTTGTCGAAACGGCGCCAGGACGTAGCGTGCGGCGTGGCTTGCCGTAGCCTGCCGCGTAGCTGACCTGGCCGTGTAGCTTGCGGCGTAGGCGGTATGATGAAAGAATGCCGCGCCATCGTATCCATTTAATGCAGCAGACATGCTCTGTGCGGGCGCGACGCATACGACTTCACTGTGTACCTCGGTAATACGCAGTCCACAGGGAAGTCTGGCAAAAGCTGCCCCGTGCTCTGCGGTAGCAGAGCACGCCTCAGCCACCCGCATTGAATGCGGTGGGTGGGCGAGTCTTCCAGCGGAAGACTCGCGCCCGCGCCCGCTCCTACGGGACACGTGGCACCCCGGACCCCTCCCCGGCGGTATATTAGTTCTGTGCGCGTGGGGGGTCCGGACGGATGTGAGGAGGTCCCGGACCCCCATGGGGGGTCCGAGTCCTCAGCTGTCGGCGCGGAGCTTTCTTTCCTCAGGGACACGTGGCGTCACCAGGCCCGTTCCCTGAGCAGGAAACGGGTCCGGGCCATTGGCCCGGTGAGGTAAGTTCCGGACCCAGGGGTCCGGCTACTTCGCTCCTTAGGGCGTAGTTATGGGTGACTACGCGAGTCCTGCCTAGTAGGAGTAGGAGTAGGAGTGGGTATCCCTGCTACAGGGTACCGACAAGCATGTTGTAGCTTGCCGGTCTCTTGTAACTATGGAACCACCCCTGAGGTGGATTGCGTGTTTGTCATGTTGACCGGCTTCTCTCTAGTCTCACTGCTCGTTGTATTTATAACCTGCTGTAAGGCTTAGGTGCCCATTGACATGAATATTTGTAGGGTTCTAGTATGCATCATCAGTTTTTTTACTGTTTCTGAAGAAACCGGACCTCACTTATAGTGCCTTACAATGGGAAGGTGATATTTTGATCAACGTGCAAAGGTGGAAAATCATGCTGTGCTTTTTTGGATATTGTTTGGTTTGAATTTCAGTGCGAATTTTTTTTGACGTTTATGGGTATTTTAAAACTATGAGATGTTTGAATTTCATCAGTTCACATGTCGACTACGAGAAGGCAAAAGTAGTAGAGAAAATTTCCTATATGGCATTGGATAAAAATCTAGTTTCATGTGTAACACTAAATTTTTTTGCCTCTCTTATTTGACATCGAGATTTATTTTTCATTTCTTTCTTGATATTTTTCTTGACATTTATGTTCCTTATTTGACATTGGGATATATTATTCGTTCCTTTCTTGACACTGCAGTTAGTTTGGCTAGTATATCCCACCCAAAAGATATTTTTGCCCCTCCTTTTTATCTAGTGATATATGATGAGTTTCATGTGGTTGCATCTAAGGGCGTATTTGGTTGGGAGCCACAGCTCACCACACCACAAGCACCCACGCCACACAGTGCGGCGGGCATTTCAGGCGCCACAGCCAGCCATAACTCCTGCAGTTGACTGTAGCATGGCAGCATTGTAGCGTGGCGTGGGCGTGTGTGGCGCGGCGAGCTGTGGCTCCCAACCAAACACGCCTTAAGTACACAAGTTCTTGTTATATAAGGTGAAATGTATAGAACATGCAACAATTAAATTAAATAATTTGTTGTGAATTATCCAAAGGACAATATAAAGCTGCACATTGTGACAATTTTCTGAAAAGATTCACAACAAATTATTTTAATAACTTATTAGATAATTATTCAAGGAAAAAACACAGGTTTTCCATACAATAGCAGTATTTTTGGTCCAAATACTGAATATCTGACAAATTGAGATTGAATTTGACGGAAGTTCCTAATGGATATAAGTGAAGTGTCAAGAAAGAAGCATGAGTTAAATCTCGATGTCAAATAAGGAAGACAAAATTTTATAGTGTTATATGAGGAATTGTATTTTTATATAGTGCCATGTACTGTAGGAATTTCCTCTAAGCAGTAAGTCTTGTGTTTAAGTTTATTTTGTTCACGACCTTATACAATAAGAAATTAAGAAATTTGTTGATTGTGTACGCGAAGAAAATAAGAAATGGCAGTGTAGAAATAAGAAATGGCTGCTCTTTGGGCTTGTAGCCTTCTCCACTGTAAAATCCACTATAAAGCGGAGAACTCCGCTTAGCTCCGCGCGGACCTGCCCCATTACCAGCCAGGACACAGGCGTTTTGGCCTCGTGGGGATGCCGGGGCGGGGGCGCAAATGTTCCCCGTCATGCTTGCGGGTGCAAGTGAAGGCGTCGCAAAAGCACCGCACTCTGCCCAGGTGGGCACATGTATTGTTCTTCTTTCTCGCGACAGGGGTGGGGGGTGACAGACTGGCGAGGGGTGAGAGGTGGGTGGGGGGGGGGGAGGAGTGGCCGGCAGCGGGGTCGCCATCGGCTGGGTTAGTGGTCGAGGCGGCTGTTAGGGTTATGATTTCTGGGTTTCCGAGGGTTGAGGGCAATTCGACAAGCGGCGTGGCGGCGGTGGTGGGGGGCGAGCCCATCGTGGGCCACTATGGGCCTTCCACGAAGTCTCGCTCTAGTATCCCTGTCACGCGTGTTGCTCCTAATGGGACCCGGTGGGTGCGGGTTTGGTTTTTAACCTGTGGGGACCTGAAATTAAAATCGGTAATGCCAGCATTAGGATGTCCGATCGTCGGACGCCCTTACCCAACACAATAATGTTGCAGTGGAAATTTTTTGCACGTGACAAATTACGATAGGTCCGACTTGATGTTGCAGTGGAAAAAAAAATACTCCAACCTCGGGACAGATGTTGTAGTGGAGTTCTTACATAATTTTTTTTTTGTTATGGCACTCATACGATGATGTTCAAGTAAGAATTTAAGTTATTGATGTTGCAGTAGTTGATGTAAGATTATTTAATAGGTCGATAGGTGATGTTGCGGTGGTCATTTCAATACTTTTAAGATGTGAGATGATGTTGCGACAATTATTCCTAGATATTTAAATAGTTGATTTATTTGACATGTTACATCTTTTTAATATAATGGACTAATTCTACTTGTTCCATAATTTTTTTAGAAAAATATTGTGTCCAATGTTGCAATTTAGTTAAAAAATATCGTAAATATAATCTTGAAATGTTGTAAAAGGCCGGTGTCGACGTTACAAAACTCTATTTCTACACATTGTCGTTTTTATTGGACGTTGCATGAAATATAGTGTCATGTTACAGTGAGAATTTTCTATGGTAAAATCTGATGGCAAAGTCCATTATATATATATATATATATATATATATATATATATATATATATATATATATATATATATATGCCAGGGCTAATCTCTACTCTGGGTATGGAATAATTATTCCATACCCGAGCCCCCTCCGACGCTGAGCGACCGCGCGCTGGCGCACGCGCGCACCACACCACCTCGCGCTCGCTTCTCTGGCCCTCTTTTTTTCAGGCCCATCGACGGAGGCCAGTTTGACCGAGAACCGTCTCTCCAGAGTGCCGAGAGAAACAACCACCAAATCCTAGCACGACACGCACGCCCACAACGTTTTACTCTCTGAGGGCTGCATGCAAGGCTGATGTCAGCCATATACAAGAAGCCACGAATCAGTTGCCGGGGAAGGAAACAAAATACGTTGCCGCAAGCAAGCGTGCGAATGAAAAATTGATTCTTCTTTTCGAAAAAAGTTAATTATTCTTTATTACATCCATGGTCTATTGCATGTGGAACAAGAACAACAATCAAGATCTTCTGTCACCAAATTCACAAGCACAAACAAATAAGGTTATATCGTAATGTTTCTTCAACACATGATGATTAACTTTTATGGTCAAGTATCCAACATTGTACTTGAAATTTCAGATTTCACGGCAACACCTTGATTGCATTGCTTTACAGGTACAAAGTTTCCAATAGGTAGTTCTGCAATCAGTACATTTGTACATAAATTTTTGTAGTTGCATCTGAGGTCATGTAGAACTTCAATTAAGATTGTTCCTGCAGCTGAAAGTGGAGGATTCATCCAGACGACCAGACCTGCAGAACCATCCAAGCAAAATTATTGCTACTCATCCTTAATACTGAAAAGGGTCAAAGACTCAAATTGTTATCCAAACACAGGATAGAGAGAGAAAAGAAATATAGAAAAATGGCATGAGTGCAACTATTAAAAAAATGCTAGCTTCTACAATGACACATGCACCGAACACCATCTTCTTTGCTAATGTGCAAACTGAAGATAACTAATTTGTTTTTATATAAATGAGATGATTTAGCTTAGATAGTAACTCTCCATGGTAGCCAAGTTAACTATTAGCCAGCATCTAGAAATGCAGGATGATGACATAGTTTAGATCAAATCTCATATTTTATAGGCAAGAGATACAGGAGAATAAGGCACCAAATTTTAAGTGTGAAGAGTCAAAAAAATGCACAGAATAAGGAATATGCTCCTGCTGCTGTTAGTGCTTGATGTAGAATGAGGAAATGAACACCTTTTCTTCTAAAGCTTCAGGTTCAGAATGTGGCGCTGGGCACGCCGGAGGAGAGCAATGTCGCGGAGAGGAGACGGCGTCGTGCGGCGCGGGAGGGTGGTGCGGCTCCTTAGGGCAAAGGCGATGGAAGGATGGACCGCCGTCGGAGGAGGGGATGGAGCGGCGCCGTGCGCGTCGGAAGAAAGCGACGTCGCCGGGGGGGGGGGGGGAGGGAAGCAGTGAGAGGGAGCGACGACGGCATGGTGGCGCGGCGCCGCCGGGAACTGAAATCCGATCGGGAGGTGCGGTTGGTTTTGGGAAGACTGGCGCATGCGCTGCTGCCTGCTGGGAACGGGCTGGCTGGGCGTGGGGATGGGATGGTGGGGCGAGCCGGACGGGGTTGCGCGTGGGCTAGCTCGACGGGTTCGGGTATGGAATAGCTTATTCCATACCCAAGGTACTCAATAGACCTACTGTGCTTGTACTATATGAGATCATATGTTCGGATCAATATACTTTGCTAATCTAACTCAAGAGAGGAAATAATGGTTCATTGTACTATATTTTGTTGATAAATATGTCTTGTTCCCTCATCCTAGCTGATCGTGCCTGCAAGAAAGCATAATTATAATATTTTAAAAAGAAAATTGGGGTATTGCAGAAATGGGATGTAGTTTAGGAAAGTAGAATACTGTGCTTACAAGATTCATATTAGTCTTTAATTTAGGCAGCCATGACCTTCACCATCACAGTATTCCAGAATTTTCATTGCAAAGAAGGTAGTCATTAAGAGACTTCTGGATAGATTATCCGCACGTCCGAATGCACTGACATGCTGAGAATCATATCAATCATCCTAATTTGCTCCAATGCGCCTGCTCTTGCCTCACCTATGATGATTGTATCAGATGATCTCAATGCAGCAATAAACTCATCAACAACCACACCGCACTTAGCAGCCAGCCCAAATTTAGTCATTTAGATTTCTGGCAACTCACCCACTCCTATATCTTCACCTCCTTCCTCTGGTACTGCAGCATCACATTAACAAGTAAAATATATAAGTATTTCTTGAAGAATTTCAAACTTCCAAAGAGCAATCCAAGTTTGACTTGGATGAAGATTCTCCATTTATTACGTTGAAACTTGCAACCTTTGAGAGCAAATAAATCCAGGCAATGTTGAATTTTCTAGAGCTAAATGTGTGCGCATTGCATCTCTGAACTACCACACACTGGTGGACCAAACATGGCTCATATTGCTAAATTGACTGAGGTGCATCGTACCTCAAAATACTGAGTGTGAGACTGCACGGTTACCGCAGGAACTGGCAATTGGTTCATGAGAAAGATGGGAATGAGATACAGGCTAATCCACTAATGTCCAAATACAATTGCAGTTATCTCCCTTGACCTGATGAACTGGTAATGCCTCCATTAGCTGCTGTCGTGGTGCTGCAAACCACAGCCGGGTGGCGGAAGGCACCCGCCCTAGCCCAGAGGGTGTGTTCTCGGGGGTTAGCTAGTCTTAGATCAATCTTCCTCAAGAACTCGATGAACACAACGGGATTTAGAGTGGTTCGGGCCGCCGGAGCGTAATACCCTACGTCCACTGTGTGTTGTATTGCCTTCCCACGAGAGTGAGAAGGTGCGAGAGTTTTTGCCTGTCTGGATTGTGGAGATTCCCCTGTGCACAGCGGGCACCTCCCTTTTATATCTCAAGGGGGCGCGTACACGGCCGTTGGATCCCCGACAGGTGGGTCCAACGATGCGATATAAAATAACGGGGTGTTCATACATTATGGCGTTGCAGGCGAAGGAGATCTCTCTCTTGGATTCGCCCGCCTGCTCCCGGAGCCCTCCGTCCATCATGTCTTGGCGCTGTCTTGTCGAGACGGAGCCCGACGCAGCTAGTAACATCGCCTGTTACGTAGCTGAGCGGCTGTGTAGGGAGCGGCGTAGGTGGCATGATGGAAAAGTGCCGAGCTGTCGTATCCATTTAACGCGGCAGACGGGCTCTGCGCGGGCGCGGCTCAGGCGGCTCCACTGTGCTCCTTGGTAATACGCGGCGTGCAGCGGGGCCTGACAAAAGGCTGTCTTGTGTACCGCGGCGGCAGAGCACGCCTTGTCCATCGCATTAAATGCGGTAGGTGGGCGAGTCTTCCTGCAGAAGACTCGCGCACAACCCCACGTATCCGGGACACGCGGTGGCTCCGAACCCCTACACGGTGAGGGGCGCCCGGACGGGCGCAGGAGGTCCCGGACCCCTATGGGGGTCCGAGGCCTCGGCGGTCAGCTCGGAGCTTCCCTTTTGTGTAGACACATGGCGTCACCGGACCCATCCTCAGGCGGGGAACGGTCCGGGGCCGTTGGCCTGGTGAGGGAAAAACCTGGCCTGTGGGGCCTGGCTACTCCATCTTTCCCGCGCAGCTACGGGTAACTATGCGGGTCCTGCCTTGCTGCAGTAAGAGTGGGTATCCCTGTTACAGGGTACCGACAGTGGCCCCCGGGCCCACCTTGGGAGAGGTACGAACCCACAGGTGGGGCCACTTCAGCGATTTGGCTCTGTATAGCTTGAAGCTCCTTTCCGCAGGGGTCTTGACCGGCTTTGACCGCCCATTGGGTTGGTTGCTGCTTCATCACATCGCAACGGATTACTGACTATGGGCCCCACGATCAATGGTTTACCTAGTCACACGCGCGACGTTCGGCATTGCTGCGGCCGGAGTAACCGGGTCATTTACCACCGGCGCAGCTCCCGAAAAGCTCGGCCACGCCTGCGATTAATGCGCGCACGTCAGCTCGGCTTTCGCCTTGCTTCACGCGCGCAGGCGACGGTTCGGATCCCGCCTTCTCGCACCCTCGTTGATTACCCACCCTCCCTGACATGTGGGCCTGGGCCCCCACATCATGGACTGGGCGGCCAACTCCGGGTGCGGGCGTCGCTTGAGTTCCGGCGACGGTTCCGGGGCGCGCCGGTTGAGTCAGGCTTTATAACGGGGCATACCGCATTCCACGGTTGCTTTCCCGCATTCGTCTTCTTCCTCCAGCCTTTGCGCTCCTTCGCCTCCGAGCTTTCCTCGCCCTTCTCTCCTTACACAGGCTCCTTCCTCACCCACCAAGAGATGGCATCCCTTGTTCATCCCCGTCGCTTCCAGACCGAGGGTGAGCTGAACACAGTGCGCCGCCTGCTTGGGTGGAGTGCTCAGGAGACCGGCTGGGGGGTGCGAGCAGGCTCGGTTCCCCTTGGCAACCTCCGCGCCGGGGAGTCCGTGCTATTCACCTCGCATGTCTCCGCCGGCGTGGGACTGCCGATTTCTTCATTCTTGCTGCTGCTGCTGGAAGACTTCGGCCTCCAACTTCAGCATCTGACGCCGCACTCCCTCCTCCTGACGTCCATCTTCGTGCACCTATGTGAGATGTTCGTAGGAGTTCGGCCCTGCGTCATCCTCTTCCGCTACTTCTTCATTCTGGTGAGGTCCGGAAGGAGCAGGGACGAAGTGGGAGGGTACTACTTCCAGATAAGGAGCGACATGCCGACTCCTTACATTCCCGGCCTTGCTGGCGGAAGGTGGGAGGAGTGGCGCAGGGATTGGGTGATCGCCACCACAGAAGCCAACGAGCGCCTTGCCCTGCCGATCGCGGGGCCCGCCTCCGACAAAGCATCCTGGAGGGCCAAGCCGTCGCTGCAGCCGGAGTTCGACTCCGTGCTGGACAAGATTAGGTCACTGGCGGAGAGCGGCCTCACCTCATGGCACGTGCTCGGCGACTTCGTGAAGCGGCGGATCGCCCCCCTGAAGCAGCGGCCACGACCGGCGTGGAGCTTCACCGGCCTCAACGATTGCAGCAGGACCCACCGCGGGGAGGGAAGCGACCTGACCCAGGAGGCCTTGGAGGTCCTGGTGCGGAACGTGACGGGAGACACCTTCATCCCGGAGAACCTGATCCTCCCGCAGGGCATAGTCCCCCTCTGCGAGGACTCCGCGAGGGTGGCGGTGCTGGCAACCCTGCCGACTCTGGACGACGGGGGACTGGCCCCACGCCAGACCGGAGGCGACGCGAACCGCGGGCTCCGGATCCCAGGCACGTCCGGGGATCAGGCTACGCTGGGCGCTGCGGGGTCCGGCGTCACTACGAAGGGGAAACAGGCCGCGGCTAGCAGCGCGGCCGCGGCCGGTTCTAGCCGGGCTCAGAGCAGCTCCGGTGCGTCGTCGGGGGACGCAGGCCGGCGGAGGCTACTCCGGGGCGACGGGACCCTGGTCTCGGAGCCCGCCGCGAAGCGCCAGAGGTCTTCTGAGGGCGCAGGCCAAGGTAGCTCCCGGGCTGCCGGCCCCCACGGGTCCTCTGGCGCAACTGGACCACCACCATCGCCGCCGAGGAACTCATCGCGCCGGCAGCAAGAGCAGCAGCAGCAGGAGCAGCCGCAAGAGCAGCGGCAGCAGGCATGCGGACGGCAGCAGCAACAACAGGTGCGACCCCGGGTTGTGCCCATGCCGCAGCCGCAGGAACAGCAGCAACGGGTGCAGGCCCGGGTTGCGCCTGCATCGCAGCTGCACGGGCAACAACAGCAACAGCAACAGCAGCAGCCACAAGAGAAGAGGCCCGGGCTCCGGGGACGCTGGGTACCCGGTACTGCTGGGTTAGTGTCATCCTGCTCTCCTTGCCTGCGCCGGTGTTCTGTTCGTTTGTTTTTGTTGATGGCTTTTCTGCTTGCTACCAGGGCTTCCCGCCCCAGCGGTTCTTCTACCACCGTTGGCACATCAGCAGGTGCCCGAGCGGCGGCTACCTCGGCATCGACAGCGACGGTGGCAGCAGGTGCGGGACCCTCAGGTATGGCGTCCTGCTGCTTACTCCGTGGCACATGATGCGATGCTGACTGTCATGCCATTTCCAGACTCTGCAGTGCTCAGTGCAGCAGCGGCGGCGGCGGTGGCGCCGGTGCTGGGTGCAGCCGCACCCGACACGGTGGTGGAGGTGCCAGTGCAGGGCGCAGCCGCTCCTGACGCATCGGTGGAGGGGGCACCCGATGCGGCCGCGTCCGCTACGACGGCAGCGGGAGTGCCGGAGTTAGGCTCGGCCGCGCCCGACTCGGCGGCAGCGGGGGCACCGGAGCTGGGCCCAGCCGTGCCCGACTCGGCGGCAGCGGGGGCGCCAGAGCTGGGTCCGGCTACAACCCGACTCGGCAGCAGCAGGGGCGCCGGAGCTGGGTCCGGCCGCGCCCGACTCGGCAGCAGCAGGGGCGCCGGGGCTGGGCTCGGCCGCTCCCGACTCGGCGGCATCGGGGGCGCCGGAGCTGAGCTCGGCCGCTCCCGACTCGGCAGCAGCGGGGGCGCCGGAGCTGGGTCCGGCCGTGCCCGACTCGGCAGCAGCAGGGGCGCCGGAGCTGGGCTCGGCCGCTCCCGACTCGGCGGCATCGGGGGCGCCGGAGCTGAGCTCGGCCGCTCCCGACTCGGCAGCAGCGGGGGCGCCGGAGCTGGGCTCGGCCGCTCCCGACTCAGCAGCAGCGGGGGCGCCGGAGCTGGGTCCGGCCGCGCCCGACTCGGCGGCGGCGGAGGCACCGGAGACAAGTGCCGCAGCGGAAGCCCCTACCTCCAGCTCCGGTCCTGTTGCGGAGGAAGAGTTGGAGGTGGTGTTTGGCAGACGGCTCCTGCAGCTCCAATCCCCGGAGGAGGATGCGACTCCGCTTCCTCAGGTGCTGTTGCGAGTTCGGCGGTCGATCGAGGAGGCAACCTCCTCTGCCGAGGCGGCCTTCCGGCGGGAGTGGTCTGCACTGGAGAGCGAGCGCCAGCATCTCTCCGACTGGCACACCCGCCTAGAAGCGCACACGAAGGCAGAAGCCTCCCGCGCTGCGGAAGCTCGGTCGAAGCTCAAGTCGGACCAAGAGGCCTACCAAGCCAGCCTTAAGAAGGTGTTTGACCGAGAGCTCGCAGTGTCGAACCGGGAGAAATCCTTGGCGCAGCGGGAGCAGGACTTCACCCTGGAGGTTGTTGGCTTCGCTGCTCAGCGGTCCGACCTCGAGGCTCAACTCGCAGTTCAACAGTCCGAGCTGGAGAGTCGCAGCGAGGACCTCGAGTTCCGGAGGCAGGAGCTCGACGTCTTCTCTGTGACTCTGCAGGGATGGCGTGAGCAACTGCAGGAGAGAGCCAGCCAGCTGGCTGCCGACGAGACGGATCTGGAGGAGGGCCGGAAGTCCCTCGCCAAGCGGGAGGCCCACGCCACCGGCATAGAGAAGGAGCTCGGGCGCCAGCGAGAGTCGCTCAAGAAGCTGAAGGGATATGCGGAGCAGAAGGAGGCCAAGCTGGAGGAGTGGTCCCGCGAGCTCGAGGAGAGATCCCGCGAGCTCGAGGAGAGGTCCCGCGAGGTGGAGGCGGCCAAGGCGGCCTTGGACACCCGGGTGCAGGAGGCTGTCCGGGAGGCGGTCCAGAAGCAGCAGGAAGACCAGCGCGCTGGAGCCCAGCGGATTGCTGACTGGGCGGCCGAAGCGAGCCTCGCACTGGTGCCATTTGGAATGAGCCCGATCCAGGTGGCGGAGCCGCCAGCTTCGATAGCTGACGCCCTCCCAGTGTTGAGCTCTGCTTCGGATAGGCTCCAGCGCCTGGGGCCGTTCCTTACTGGACAGCTCGAAACCGAGGGCCGCAAGCTGATCCGGATGGTGGCGGAGCACATCCTGACCTGCCTCCGGAGCCACGACCCGGCCATCTCGCTGGCGCCCGTGGTCGATGGCCCTGTAGCAGAGACGGAGGCCGCCGCTCGGGACAGCGTGCGGGAGGTCGTTGACTTCGCCGCCGCCTACTTCAAGCGAGAGCCTGCGGACCCTTAGGCTGGGGATTGTATCTTTTTTCCTTTTGCATTATGTAACAAACATTGTATTAGTTGAAAGTTTTTGAAATAGAAGAAACTTCAACTTAGCTGTTTGTCGGTTGTTGATTTGCGGTATGCGGCACCCCGGCGCCCTGGCCCCCTGGCGGATAGGTTCAGTTGTTTGGACCTGTCTGCCACGTGAGCCGTAGAAGATACTCCGGACCTCCTGTGGCATAGGTGTCACATAGTTTGTAAGACGAGCAAGCGTCTTGTTCCCTGCGTAGCATACAGAACTACAGAGAGAAGAGTCAAATTTGCTTATATGGTAGCAATGATACTGCAACTTAGCTGTTTGGCGCATGCAGAATCCATTCATGGTGTCTGGGACAAGGTGGATGCTCGGGCCCCCTGGGAGATAGACTCAGTTGTTTTGAGTCTGTGTACCATTGAAACCGGACCTTGGTCTGCATGAAGGCTTTGAAGCGGATGCCAGGACCCCCTGGTAGGTAGGCTCAATGGTTTGAGGCTTGCTACCACCCTAGAGGCGGCTTAACCTGTGTACCACTTCAAATTCACAGCTTAGTAGCAGGCCCGCGGGACTCATCCCTGACCAGTGCCAGGCTGGTACAGGGTCCGGGGCTCAAGATGCGCAGGTCCAGGTTGGTCAGTGCTTGTTACAGAGTGGTGGAGTGCGTAGGCTTAGGGTCAGAACCAGGCTAAAGCGCTACGCAGGGCTCCGGACCATTCCAGGAAACAGCACGATCTTTCCGGACCTGGCTTCACTGTCCCAGACCCTTCGCAGCAGTGGGTGAGGTCACTTTGCTGTGCTCGATCCTTTGAGATATAGTGCTGGACATGCCGTGTTGGACTTAGGAAGCCAGCTCTTGAGTTGGGACGAGGTCCGGGCCCCTAATTACCCGGCTCCAGGTACTAGAGCACTCGTTACAGGGTGGTGGAGAGTGCAGGCTTTTGGGTACGGAACCAGCTAAGCGGCTACACTGGGCTCTGAACCGCCCCAGGAAACAAGTACCCGCTCCCTAGAGTAGGTCTCTAGGGGCCCGGACCCCTCTCCAGCAGCAAGAGGGTCCGGACCTGTACGGTAGTCCAGCAGCTCAATGCGGATCTTAGTTGCAGCAACAAGAGTGGAGGTCCCGCGGGGGTTAGAAAAAGGCGAAAATTCCGAGAATCGAAATGCGTAATTTAGCTTTGACACAAGGATAGAACTAGGAGAAATTCTTTCCTTTGCAATCTCGATGTACATGGCTTGCACGATGGATGTCAGAGGCCGGGTTTACGAGGTCGGACCTCTACCGCTCTGAGCCGCGCGTTAGCCGACGGTGCGATGGATGCCAGAGGTCGGGTTTACGAGGGTGGCCCTCGACCGCTCTGGGCCGCACGCTGACTCTATCTTATTACAAAGGAAAAGTTATTTCCCTGCTCTGCCTAGGTGTAAAACTTACGCAGATGCTCTATGTTCCACGGGTTGGGCAGCGGCACTCCGTCTTCTGTGGCGAGGCGAACGCATCCGGGCCGGCATACCTCCGTAACCTTGAAAGGCCCCTCCCAGCTGGGGGAGAGTTTGTGGAGCCCCGCTCGGTTCAGGATCCGCCTGAGGATGAGGTCGCCAGCCCGGAGCTCCCTACTGTGCACGAACCGTTGATGATAGCGCCGGAGCGCCTGGTTGTAACGTGCATTTCGGATTGCTGCTCGCCACCTTTGCTCGTCAACGAAGTCCACGTCATCGCACCGCAGCTGCTCCTGCATGGATTCGTCAAAGGCCTGGACCCGTGGGGAGCCCAGGTGAATTTCTGGGGGAAGGCATGCTTTGGCCCCGTAGACCAGGAAGAACGGAGTCTCCCGGTAGCTCGGCTGGGTGTGGTCCGGTTGCCCCATAGTACACTCGGAAGCTCGTCAACCCATTTGGCTCCATGCTTTTTCAAGCAGTTGTAGGTGCGGGTCTTGAGTCCCCTGAGGATCTCTGCATTCGCTCTCTCAACCTGTCCATTGCTGCGGGGATGTGCCACGGACGCAAAGCATAGCTGGATGCCGATGTCCTCACAGTACTCTTGGAAGAGTCTGCTTTTGAATTTGGTCCCGTTGTCCGCGATGATGCGGTTTGGGATGCCAAATCTGCACACAATGGACCTGAGGAATGCGACTGCTGATTTCTTAGTAATATTCACCACAGGAGTAACTTCCGGCCACTTGGTGAACTTGTCGATGGCGACATAGAGGAACCGGTACCCGCCGACAGCCCGGGGGAAAGGCCCCAGGATATCCACACCCCACACAGCGAATGGCCATGAGGGTGGAATCATCTGCAGGGCTTGAGCTGGGGTGTGTATTTGCTTTGCATGGAACTGGCATGCTTTGCAGGACCTTACCAGCTCAGCCGCATCCTGGAGTGCTGTTGGCCAGTAGAAGCCATGCCGAAAGGCCTTGCCAACAAGCGTGCGAGAGGAGGAATGACTTCCGCACTCGCCTCCATGGATCTCCGCGAGCAGTTCGTGGCCCTCTCCCTGGGAAATGCATCGCATGAGGATTCCGTTGGCGCCACGGTGGTAGAGATCCCCTTCTACCACCGCGTAGCGTTTAGCCAATCGGACTATGCGCTCAGCGGACACATCGTCATCAGGGAGGATGTTATCCTTCAGGTAGCCCCGGATCTCGGAGATCCATGCATCGAGAGCTCCCAAAGCAGGTAGGAGTGGCTCCGTGAGGTCACCAGGTTCCTCATCAGAACACACAGCCCCGGTTGGGCACCATAGGTGGAATGCTGCCGGGACCGCTAGCTTCGAGGTGCCAGCTTGGTCCCCCTCACCCGGCTCGGCAGGCTGGGCGGTAGGTTTCAGCAGCCGTCTTTCAAAGACACCCTCGGGCACAGATGCCCAGGTAGATGCTCTCACAGAGAGATCATCTGCTGCTGAGTTGTGCTCGCGGGGAACGTGTTGCAGTTCCAAGGCGTCGAAGTCCTTCTCGAGCTTCCTCACGTGAATGAGGTATGCCGCGAGCTTGGGATTGTTGCAGTTGCAATCCCCTCGGACCTGCTTGATGATCAGCTGGGAGTCCCCCTTCACCAGAAGCTGCCGGACCCCCAATGAGAGGGCTTGCGTCAGGCCGAAGATCAGAGCCTCGTATTCCGCCATGTTGTTAGTGGCCTTGAACTCAAGGTGCACCATGTACTTCAGCTGATCTCCGTTTGGGTCGATGAGGACCACACCAGCCCCGGACCACTTCTCGCGGGCGGACCCATCAAAGAAGAGTGTCCAGTGAGGCTCGGTGAAGACTGGTGTCCTGATTTCCGGCTCCGGGGGTCCAGCATTTATGACCGGACCCCCAGGGTTGCTTGGGGAAGGAGTCCACTCCGCTATGAAATCAGCCAGGATCTGGCTCTTGACCGCGTGGCGTGGCTGGAAGTCCAGTTGGAATTCTGCCAGCTCTGCTGCCCACTTGGCGATATTGCCTGTGGCGTTGGAGTTGTGTAGGATCGCTCTTAATGGGTAAGAGGTCACTACAACAACTCGGTGTGCTTGAAAGTAGTGGCGCAGTTTCCTGGACGCAATAAGTATTGCATAGATAAGCTTATGCGTCTCAAGATACCTGGCCTTTGCCTCGTGGAGGACTTCACTGACGTAGTAGACTGGCTTTTGGACGGTCCGGACCCTAGTTCCTGGGTCCGGCTCGCCCTTGTCCATCACATCCGTCCCTTGGGCCCCCAGTGGTTCTGGGTTCCCACTGGGATGAGGCTCCTCCGGACCTGCCTGTGCAGGGCCCGGACCTTCAAGCTGGGGTGAGGCTGACGGGCCCCCGTGTCCGGGGTCCGGCTCACCATCCTTGGCCAAGGAGTCCTTGGTGCTCCCCTGGGGAGTTTGCTCCATCCTTTCGGCGACCAGCACCATGCTGACCGCCTCCGCAGATGCAGCAAGATACAGAAACAACGGCTCACCGAGTTCTGGAGCCACCAGTACTGGCAGCGAGGTGAGGCGCTGCTTCAGCTCCTGGAAAGCTTGTTCAGCCTCTTCGGTCCATGAAAATGGACCGGACCTCCTCAACAGCTTGAAGAAGGGAAGGGCCCTCTCAGCCAGCCTCGATATGAAGCGGCTAAGAGCAGCGAGAGATCCAGTAAGCTTCTGGACGTCCTTGATACAGCCAGGAGGCCTCATTGCTTCGATCGCCTTGATCTTGGCTGGGTTTGCCTCAATGCCTCGATGTGAGACCAGGAAACCTAGCAGCTTCCCTGCTGAGACGCCGAAGATGCACTTCTCTGGGTTCAGCTTGGTGCGCGTGGCGCGAAGACGGTCGAAGACGAGGGACAGGTCCTCCACTAGTGTTGACCCTACCTTAGTCTTGACCACAATGTCATTGACATAAACCTCAACAATATTTCTAATTAGATTACAGAAGGTTTTGTTCATAGCTCGTACAAACGTGGGTAAGGCATTCCTTAGACCATACGGCATGACAATGTAGCAATAAAGCCCATCTACTGTTACAAAGGCAGTATGCTTCCTATCCTCTCTAGACATCTGAATCTGGTGGAAACCAGAGTATGCATCTAGGAAAGACAAAAGTTCCCACCCGGAGGTGGAGTCCACGATCTGATCGATACGCGGAAGAGGATAGGGGTCTCTTGGACATGCCTTGTTGAGGCTGGTGTAGTCGATGCACATCCGGAGCTTCCCGTTGGCCTTTGGGACGACGACCGGATTGGCCAACCACTCGGGATGGTGGACCTCCTCGATGAAGCCGGCGTGTAGGAGCTTGTGGACTTCTTCGCGGATGAAGTTCTGCCGCTCCACGGACTGCTTCCGAGGCTTCTGGCGCACCGGCGTGGCGTCAGGGTAGATCCTCAGATTGTGCTCGATCACTTCCCTGGGGATCCCGGGCATCTGTGACGGTTCCCAGGCGAACACGTCGACATTTGCCCGGAGGAAAGCGATGAGCGCGTCTTCCTATTTCTCCTCCAGGTTTCCCGCGATGCGGGTGGTCCTGGTGGAGTCTGTTCCAATCTGTACCGACTTCACGAGAACTTGGTCCGGGTCAGATGGTTGGACCTTGGGAGCCTTTGCAGGCACCCTGGGTTGCGAGGTGGACGGATCCTCCTCGGAGCGTGCAGCCTCTGCCGCCAGAGTATGCAGTCTCTCAACTGCAGCGACGGCAGCGGTGCGGTCACCCTGCACGGTGAGGACTCCGGCAGGGGAAGGCATCTTCAGGACCAAATACCCGTAGTGGGCAATGGCCATGAAGCGGTAGAGTGCCGGTCGGCCAATGATGGCGTTGAACGGGAGGTTCACCTCCGCAACATCGAACATGACGCTCTCTGTGCGGAAGTTCTCCTCGGTCCCGAACGTGACCGGCAATGTGATGCTCCCCAGGGGGAACACCAGGTGTGGGCCCACTCCGGAGAATGGGCGAGAGGGAGTCAGCTTGGACTCTGGGATCTGCACTGGGCATGAACCTCCGCTTCCACCTTGCGGGCGAGGGCGTTTGCCGTGTGTATTCTGGCCCCCAGCCGCTGCAGCCGCAGCCGGCGCCGCTGTTGGCGCTGCTGCTGCAACGACTGGTCCGCCGGAATGCGGCTCCCCGCGACCCCGGTTCTTCTTCTTCTTCTTGCCACCGCCCTGAGCGGTAGCACTGGAGCCACCAGCTTTGGTGTCTCCATCTTGGGGGGCTGAGTGCCATGCACGGCCCTCAGCGGCCCTGGCACACTTGTCTGCCAGGGAGAAAAGCGTAGTGACGCTTTCCACCTCGTGCGTCGCCAGCTTCTCGAGCATCTTCTCATCACGCACCCCCTATCGGAAAGCAGTAATAATAGATGCATCCGAGATACGAGGAATGGTACCCCGTACCTTGGTGAAGCGTGAGATGAAAGCCCGAAGCGTTTCCCCGGGTTTTTGCCTCACGGCGTGCAGGTGTGCCTCCACACCATGCTGCTGGTAGGCGCTGGCGAAGTTCGCTGTGAACCTCGCACAGAGCTCTTCCCAGGACTGGATCGTCCCGGGTGTGAGATTCATGAGCCAGGTCTGGGCTGGCCCAGACAAGGCTACATGAAAGTAGCTTGCCATGACGGCGCCGTTGCCACCAGCCGCTGTGATGGTGGTAACGTACACCTGCAGGAATTCCGACGGGTTAGTAGTACCGTCGTACTTTTCCGGCAGGTGGGGGCGGAACTTGGGTGGCCACGCCACGGCGCGGAGGTGCTCCGCAAGCGCAGCACAGCCCACCCCGGCCACCGGTGCGCCCGACTGAATCCGGGCGTTCACCGGAGGCCTGGGTGTCGCCGCGTCCAGATCAGCATTGAGGTTGCGTCCCTCAAAGTTGAGGCGGCGCTCTCGCGCCCTCTCGACAGCGATGCGGGCATCCTCCCCCGCGCGCCGGCGGTTGAGCTCCGCCCGCAAGTCTTCTGTTCGTGCACCCATCACGGTACGGGAGCGCACAGATGCCGATGCACCGCCCTGACGCTGGTGGTAAGGTACCACCGCGTTGCCAGGCGGAGGTCGTTGCCCAGTCTTTGCAGAACTGGGGGAGGCCTGAGCCAGATGGAGGAGACGATCGACGTTGTCCCGCCACTGCCTCAGGGCGTCTGGCGAGGCTGCCTCAGCCGGGGGGTTGCGAAGCAACTCCCTAGCCGCTGCCAGCGCTTCGCCGCTCGCAGCCTGTGAGGGGACCCTTGACGGGCGCCCTGACTCTTGCCGGCGGGCGGCACGCGCCACCGCCAACGGTGCCTGCTCCACAGGCACAGTTGCCCCTGGAGCAGGAACGCGAGAGGCATGTGGCGTGGAGGACGCCACCCCCTCCGTCATCTCCACGTCGTCTACGCGAACCATGGGGACGAAGAAGATGATGGAATGCGACCAGCTGGTCTCCCCTACCTGGCGCGCCAAATGTCGTGGTGCTGCAAACCACAGCCGGGTGGCGGAAGGCACCCGCCCTAGCCCAGAGGGTGTGTACTCGGGGGTTAGCTAGTCTTAGATCAATCTTCCTCAAGAACTCGATGAACACAACGGGATTTAGAGTGGTTCGGGCCGCCGGAGCGTAATACCCTACGTCCACTGTGTGTTGTATTGCCTTCCCACGAGAGTGAGAAGGTGCGAGAGTTTTTGCCTGTCTGGATTGTGGAGATTCCCCTGTGCACAGCGGGCACCTCCCTTTTATATCTCAAGGGGGCGCGTACACGGCCGTTGGATCCCCGACAGGTGGGTCCAACGATGCGATATAAAATAACGGGGTGTTCATACATTATGGCGTTGCAGGCGAAGGAGATCTCTCTCTTGGATTCGCCCGCCTGCTCCCGGAGCCCTCCGTCCATCATGTCTTGGCGCTGTCTTGTCGAGACGGAGCCCGACGCAGCTAGTAACATCGCCTATTACGTAGCTGAGCGGCTGTGTAGGGAGCGGCGTAGGTGGCATGATGGAAAAGTGCCGAGCCGTCGTATCCATTTAACGCGGCAGACGGGCTCTGCGCGGGCGCGGCTCAGGCGGCTCCACTGTGCTCCTTGGTAATACGCGGTGTGCAGCGGGGCCTGACAAAAGGCTGTCTTGTGTACCGCGGCGGCAGAGCACGCCTTGTCCATCGCATTAAATGCGGTAGGTGGGCGAGTCTTCCTGCGGAAGACTCGCGCACAACCCCACGTATCCGGGACACGCGGTGGCTCCGGACCCCTACACGGTGAGGGGCGCCCGGACGGGCGCAGGAGGTCCCGGACCCCTATGGGGGTCCGAGGCCTCGGCGGTCAGCTCGGAGCTTCCCTTTTGTGTAGACACATGGCGTCACCGGACCCATCCTCAGGCGGGGAACGGTCCGGGGCCGTTGGCCTGGTGAGGGAAAAACCTGGCCTGTGGGGCCTGGCTACTCCATCTTTCCCGCGCAGCTACGGGTAACTACGCGGGTCCTGCCTTGCTGCAGTAAGAGTGGGTATCCCTGTTACAGGGTACCGACAGCTGCAGAGTTTGATAATGCAAACTGCGTGTGCCCAGATTTTAATTATTTTTCCTTTCATCACCTGGCAGAACATTGAATACCAAAGTCATTGTTTACACGGAAATCAATCAAAGGCATAGGGCATGTATCACAAGCATATAGATGGAACAAGACATATTTATCAGACAAAATATAGTACAATGAACCATTATTTTCTCTCTTGAGTTAGATTAGCAAAGTATATTGATCCGAACATATGATCTCATATATAAGGCATTAGGCAATTAAACGATCCAGGATTTGGCCTAGTACCAAATATTTGGTTGGCTAGTCCAGCCTCTACAAATTTTGGATGTACACATGAAATCATTAGGCTCAATCAGATCGACTAAGAGCTACAGCCACGTTGAACAGGTAGGTGATGCAGAAAGTTGGGATCGAAAATCAAATAAATCACTCACAAAATCAAACAACTGGATTGGATTTGTCTGTATTATACCTGGAATTCCACCACCGTACACAGCTGCACTTGCCGATCCGGTGATGTGAACTCGTTCCCACCTCCAGAAACCTCGTAGCAGCTTGCTCGATGCTGTTGCCGTTGGATCCCCCACAGCTGCCAGCTCCATGCCGTCACCGCTGGCTGATTCCCCGCATCCGCATGCTGAACAATGCTGCCGCCGCCGCAACCGAGGCCACTTCTGAACAATAGAGGTGCTGTGAGTTTTGAGTCTTAGAATCTCACCACAAGTAAACCTTGCAGCTGCAAGACCTTCAGAGAACAGACCCCACCATACATCCTGCCAGCTTGCTTTTGTTCTTTGAGTAACTTCTTCAAAATTCTTGACCTGTGCAGCCGCTCAACTCCAGCAGTTCCTCCCTGAAAGGTACAACATCTACAAATGAAATGCTAAAACAGCATGCAATTGCACATAACAGCATAAATTCAACTCTGTTTAGCATTTAAGTATCGCTACTACACCTTTTTTATAAGGTGTCCCCAATACTGCATCTTAAGCACATCAAGAACAAGATAGGGATTCATAAGTGAAGAAGGCACATAATTTATCTGAGGAACATACAAACATCGCGATGACCTATATGCTGCAAACAACAACACTAGTGTAGTAGCATGGAGGTGCAACAAGGTTACATGCAGTTCTTATTCCACTAAAAACAAAACTACTGTTACAAGATCAATGTGCCGGCACTACTGATTGTGATGGCATAAAAACTACAAATGGCATCTAAAAACCAGGCCCTATGTAAAATGCAAGAATGGGATCATCTTGTTTTGTGGTTTCGCTCAATAAATCCTTTCATAGCAAACTAGCTCACAGCTAATATACATCTAGAACAACTCTTGTAAAAATTACCTAGACTTGATTGTGATACATTAGACACAAATGGATAGGGTGGGACAAGACACGCAAAAGGATAGGGTGGGACAGTGGGGACAATTTTGTCCCACATCTGTGAACTAAATGGCAGAAGGCAGATATCTTGTCGAAATGTGTGTTACCATTTATGAACATCCAAATAAAAAGATGAACTGCAAGAAAACTTACAGGAAGAATGATTGGGTCATATTTTGAATCGAAGGCACTCAGTCTAAAAATTTTTGAAATTGAAGTGCCAAGCCAATATATGTGGTAAAGAGGACACATATTTAAGAATTCCACTGACAATTAAAAAAAAAATTGATGCACATATGACCTTCTAGTTGAGTGGTCCCATGGCGAACCACGCTGAACGTCTTCAGTGTGTGACAGCAGCGAATCTGCACATACACAGATATTAGTACATGAAAAGTAGATGGAAGGAGGTAGAGTTTTACTACCCACGCAAGTTTGAGTAAAATCTGGGAATGAACTAAAGGTATCTTGCCTTTAGGTCAATTGTGCAGCGTATTATTATGCGTAAAACATATATCTAATCTAGCAATAACTATAACCTGGGAATAAATTTCAATATTCGTGCTATCCACTGATCACTGCATAAACTGAAATGTAGGGAATCAAAATACATCTTAATAAAGGCACAAAAGGAGTCGACGGAAGCAGTGAATGGCATACAATGACGCACCGGAAGGCTCCATCCACGCAGGGTCTCTACAGGGTGGCCGGAGGCGGGTGAGTCGAGGACGCTGTGCGGCAGGAGGAGACTAGTACCAGGACAGCAGGAGGACGGGAATCAGCACCCGGCGCAGATGTCTGCAGCTCGCCGTCACGGCGTGGGAGTAGCCGGGGCGAGCAACTGGACGGCGCCGCGCCCAGACCATCCGTGTGCCGCCCTGCTCCTTGCGCCCGCGTGCCATGCGCTGCTCGCTGCCCCCCGCGCGCTAGGCCGCCTGGACCTGCTTCGCGCCGCCCGCGGCTGGCCCTCGCCACGCCGCTGCGCAGCTCGTGGAGGGGGACGTCCTCGTCGGGGCGGTACGGGAGCCCGCCGCCCGCTGGCCGCACGCCGCTGCTCCGCCGCCACCAACGCCGCCGCTTCGTGCACCTGCTCGGCGCAGCCGCCGCTGCTCCGCCCGCCGCCACGTCCCCCTGCGCCGCCGCGGATGAAGGAGACGGAGGGCCCGCCGCCGCTGCTCCCCGCAGTGGGAGGCGAGAAGCGATGGTGGGGGCGCAGGTCGCGGATGCCGAGATGCGCCGCCAGCCGCCGTGGACGAAGGGAAGGGAGGGCCCGCCGCCGCTACTGCTCCCCGCGGTGGGAGGCGGGAAGCGGTGGTAGGGGCGTAGGTCGAGGAAGCGCGCGGGTCGCAGATGCCGAGATTCGCCGGGATGAGGGAGTTGGGGCGCGTGTGGGGGGTGAAGGAGCGGCAACGGCCGCCGAGATGGCACGAGGGTCGCCGACGGGATTGGGGGTGCTGGGAGAGGAGGGAGCGGCGACGGCGAGGGAGTTGCTGCGGCCCGGGGGGAGCTGGGTGTCGGGGCCGTGGGTGGTTGTGTGGGTGGTGGGGGCGAGTCAAACTGGGCCGCGCGGACCGGATGCAGATGGAAAAATGGGTGCGGAAGGAGGCTCGGGTATGGAATAGTTATTCCATACCCAGGGTCCGTCTAGGCATCGTCCGAGCACGAATAGTTTTATATGATAAGATGAATTAGAATACACCATCTGTAGTCATGTTTAATTTGGAGGTAGACACGTTTTATTTCGTCTCTATACAAATCTAGGCATGTTTTCATAAACCGTGTTAGGAGCGTCTTCGTATGGACCGTGTCAGGCTTTATGAAAACGAATTCTTTAAGCGTGCATATAAAAGAAAAAGACGTTTCGTAGACACGTTTGATTCATGTGAACAAATATTGATACGTTTTTACAAACACATCTACAAAATGTGTTTATTGGTTTAGTTACACAATATAGTAGCACTTTATCACATGTTAATCAAGGTAGAGACAATCACGTAGATACATTTATTGGCATGTTTACCGATATAGTAACGTTTTCTAGTGACATCTTGATGCGCATTTTACATGCTGAACAAAGTGCTTTCATGGGCACATATTTATTTCGTGTGTATTAGACAAGTTATATAGTAATGACTGATTCATTGCATCACAACACATATAAAGGTGCTTTCATAGATATTCATTGCATAACCATATATTATATACTGTGTTCATAAAATTAATTCTTGTGTCCAGAAAATAATAAATGACCAATAAATCCATTGATTCAAGTTCAAGGCAAATGTGTTCACAAAGAATCATGTACAAATTGGCAATATCTTACAAATACTTCTAAAATATTTCTCCAACAACTAAAAGCTATATTTCTTTGCCCCTTCTTTCCCCTCTATCCACTCGGTGCTTGGTTCTTCTCAAAGTTATCCTGAAATTAGGAAGACCAAAGTAACAAAACATGCCTAATAGTTCAGTTCAGTTCACCTTGCTATCATATCATTACTAAGCCTAATAGTAATCTCTATTTGGTTCCCGGAGCATTATGGCTACTAACAAAACAGAGTAAAAATGCTACGTACTTGGACGGAGGGCTCACTAACCTTTGCTGGGCACAGGATCCCGTAGCCTTGGCAAAAGCTTATTTGGAGACCAGTCCTGCAATTTGACTAATGAGAGCTCCATTAATCATTTGCAAGAGCATAAACCTACAAATGTAGAAAATCTGAAAGCCATTTGAGATATTGAGAGAGAAGCTCTTAATTGTCCGACAACTTCTAGAAAACTTAATAATGTAATTCAGAGACTCGTTGCAGGTGTATGCTAAATACAGCAAAGGGCAGCAAATAGCTTTTTTCGTTCTGGAGGAAACACAATGTTAAATATCAGATTCACAGTTCCATAAAAATTCGTAGATTCATTCATAGTAATTATTTCTACAAAAAAAAGTTGTAGTCTCTATTCAAAACTTTCAAAGCTAAGACCAAAAAGGTTCCGTAATTAGCAGTTAAGAAAGTTCATTTTGAAAGTAGGCTGGATAAAATAGATTAAGGTGAAATCTGAATACAACTACAACAATAATACAATAAATTGAATCAGTATTCATCAATAAGAAATGTTGTCCTATATTCAGTAAGAAGCTTTTCATTGTAACAAGACCTGGAACACTTAATATTTATTCATAGAGACTTTGGAAATAACAAATACTTATATTCTTGTAAAATACTTGAAAAAGAGGCAATATTCTGATCACTCAAAAGAATAGAGAAAAGGGATTCTGTATCTTACCATGACATGGCAGTGCGCAATGTAGCACCAAGAGGCTTCCCTTTGCAAGAACTGAACTTTGATTTCTTCCGAGTTAAGTTCGTCTTTCACACATTTGTCCTATAGAAAGACAAACATTAGTAAGCCACGTAGGAATATAATCAGTTTGCTTCACATACAACCTACGTTACACGGATACTTGCTGGAAGACGCGTATCGCGTATCGGATACGTATCGGATACGGATACGTGTCCGATACGCCTCGGATACGTATCCGAGGAGTATCCGATTTTTATTATTTTCACGAAATTCGGATACGTGGGCTGATACGTATCGGTTTGGTGGACACGGCGTATCAGCGTTCGTGGATAGGGCCCAGCCCAACAAGAAGTTGCATATCCCCGTCGCCCTAGCCACGATGCTGGCTCTCCCCCGCATTCCCGCACGCCCGCACCGCGCCGCATCCCGCGCGGTGACGCCGCGACATCCGCTCGCCGCCTGCCGGCCACCGGCGACGAGCCTCCGCTCGCCGGCGACGAGCACCCGCCCCTGCTCGCCGGCGACGAGCAACGTCCCTGCTCGCCAGTGGACTTTCCGCGCCCCTGCGACGTGGATCCAGCTCCTCCGGTGAGTTAATCCCCTTCCCCATTCTCGATCTCCTCTTCTTCTTCAGTTCGTAGCCGGTTGCTGCTCGATTTCTTTGCTCCCCACTTCGTCTTCCTCTCCCCATTCTCGATCTATTCTATTTCAGCAGAGTTAGTGAGTTCTTGTTGCTTGATTTCTTTGGTCCCCTCTTCCTCTTCCTCTAGCTGCTGCGCGCCGCCGCCTCCCGCTGGCCGCCGGAGCTCTACGCGTCGGTCGCCGCCTCCCGCTGGCCGCCGGAGCCCAGCGCGTCGGCCGCCAGAGCCTAGCGCCAGCAGCTGGAGCTCGCGCGGACGCAGCACGAGCGCCGGCAGCGAGTCAGCGAAGGGCCGGCGTCCGGCGAGGTCCATAGCATTCACTCTCCCTCTCACTTCTCCTCTTTGCTTCTAGATTCAATCCTTGCAAGAGTTGAGTTGAGAGAAGGGATATGAGTGAGGCAAACTTCGATTCATAGCTTGAGCACTTGATCCCTCCATCTAGCCGACTTGATTTGCATTCGTTACTCTTGCGTTCTTGGAACCCTAGGCGGCTAGGTGTTCTTTAGGATAGCCTGTGTTGCTCAATTTGTGAGGGCATCCCGAAGTGTTTGTATTTATCCTGTGATTCTAGTGAAGAAGCTCAAGAGACCTAAGTGGTTTCCTTGAGAGAGGCAAGGAGGTGAAAGAGACTCCGACCTTAGTGGTCACCTCAACAATGAGGACGTAGGCTCTCCTTTGTGGAGTATTCGAACCTCGGGATAAATTCTTTGTCCCGTGTGCTTCGTGTTGTTTGTGATTACTTGTGTTTTCACGGCTTCGCCCGTGTTCCTCCTCTCCCAACCTTTTTCCTAGGTTTGGTGGGCCGATCTACAAATTGGAGGTGCCACAAGCTCAAGGGAGGGTAGCAAAGTCATCACCATCATTTGCTTAAGAGTTCGTAGCTTCTCCTGTCTGATCGGTAGTACCGGCGGTTTGCATCAGTACTTCCGGTAGTTATCAGTAGTACCGGTCGAAACCCGGTAGTACTGGTTACTTTTCTGACTTCCACATTGAGTTTGTGTTTCAGGTTTTTTAGATATGCCTATTCACCCCCTAGGCGTTGTAGATTCTTTCACATCTTCAGCAATAGCTGCAATGTACACCCCCATCTTTGATCGACCTAGACAAGTCCGTACATCGTTGTCCTTGCACTTTGTACTTATCATCCAGCAAGGAATACCTACAAGAGTAACACGCACACTACTACACAAAAGCTTTTTAGCCACTGTCAAACGTGATCTTCAGAAATGGTTTTTAAAACCGCTACTATGCCAGCGATTGTAAAAATAAGTGATTTTCAGGGGCGGTTTTAAAACCGCCTCTAAAAATCGATTTTCAGAGATGGTTGTGTACTATAATGCTGATTATCTTTTATTTTTTATTTTAATTTCTTTTCTTTTTTTATTCCTTTTTTATTTTTCTTTTAATTTCTGCTATTTCTTTTTTCCTTTTATTTTTTTCATTTTTCTTTTTGTGGTCTTTTTATTATTCTTTTTATTTCCTTTTCTACTTTTGTATTTTATTTTACTTTTTCCTTTCTTTTCTTCTATTTATCATTTTATGTTTCACTTTTTTATACTTTACTTATTTCTATGCATAGTGTATTTTGTGAGATGTTACATGGTGTAATATATGTTGTTCAAGTAGTATCTATAGCATATTATACGACGCATTCTCAATTGTTCTAGTGGTACACACAAAATGTGTTGCGGTATATTTTTGCTTATTCTCGTAGTATCTATGAAATTTTTTCGAACTTTTGTTCGTGTAGTATACATAAGATGTTCTATGCTTTTTTGCCAATGTTCGTGTAGTGTTAATGTAATGTTCGTGTAGTGTTAATGTAGTGTTCTACTCTCATGGTATATATATGATGTTCGCGTAGTATATGTGTTGTTCAACTTTCATTGTATATATATGTTGTTCATATGTTGTTCACGTAGTATACGTATGATGTTCTAGGCTTCTTTTTGCGATGTTCGTGTAGTGTTAATGTAGTATATACAGGTTTATTATGAAATAAATGTTCCTTAAGAAAATTATCAAAATATATCCATGTGGGATCTTGTTTTGAAGAGTCTATTGTAAGGAACATGATGGTGCAATCAAATTTTAATTTTAATACTTATTGACGAGATATGCCTTTATTTTATCTCAAAAGACATGGGATATGCTGGCTGCACGTGTGTATGGATGAAGTCCATGTTGGTCCAGAACACACGTGAAAGCAGCCAGCCTGGCGGACGGTCGCACGCCCCGGATGTATGCCACATGGACAGGAACTCCAGACGACAGCTTTACCGGACCTACGCAGAAGTAGTGCAGTGGGTCCGTTGTGTACGCGAGGAGTCCACATGCTTGGCCAATAGATTAGAAGGGGCCATGTGACAGCCATCGAAGCCATGGGTTCATGGATGGTGTTTTGGACCCATGGTCCATGGAATTTTCTTCAAGTATCCAGACTTGTTGCCGTCAAATGCCCAAACGACTGCATACAAAATGTATTATACTGTTACTTGCCTCTTATTTATGGAAACTAGATACATGCTCACCGGGGCCACAAATTTTTGTCCACACCTAAAATAACAGATTTAATCACTTTTACAAAATAATAAAAGTTTGCGTTTGGTCCAAATCCATTCAGCGGGACGATGACACCTCGCTGAAGTTCTTGGTTCCCTTGCACAAAAACTCAGATTGCACAGCTGAAAGACGTACGATGAATTGGTGCCTTGCCTGGCCTCTTTAGCCTCGAGCAGTATGCTTCAACGCTCAGCAGTTTGGCGAGCAGCACCCCAGCAACGACCTCACCTTGGCAGCTCATTGTGGTTCCGCGTCTGGGCCAGTGCGTGTTGGCTTATGTGAGCTCTTTTTTGAATGACTCAACCAGGTTCTCCCCACTCGATCGGTCAGTAATTGCGGCTTTGTTGCCGCACTCGATTGCGTTTGGTGACATCATCTCCAGCGCCTTTGGCTTATGTGAGCTCTTTTTTGAAGGGGAAGACTATCCAAAAATCGAGTGTCGTAACACTCGATTTTCTTCCCCGCCGCGCTCCCGTCCTCCTCCCGCGTGCCCCCTCCCATGCGTGAGCTCGCTGGCGACCTCCTCCCGCGAGCAAGCTCACCGGCGACGACGACGATGATAGCAAGCTCCTCCCTGTCTGGCAAGCACCACCCGCTTGCGAGCTCGCCGGCCACCGCAGCAGATCCGCCGAGGTAGGCAGCTCCTCCTCCTCCGGCGACGATGGCGGTGGCGGTTAGGGTTCCGACGAGCCTCTCTCCCATCTTCTGCCCTTGTCATTGTCCTTCCATAAAAAAATATTTATTGTTTTCTGTGATCTGTGATTTATGATCAATGGCGGGGTCAGGTGGGTTGCCGGCAGTGGCGATTAGCGGGAGGAGGAAGAGGAACCGTAGAGAAACTAGCGGGCGGCCGATGGTGAGGACGACGCCGGAGAGGACACCCGCCTGAGATGACGCCGACAGTCGACGGCGAGGGAGAGAGCGGCGAGAAAGAAGAAGCTCCAGTAAAAAAATGAGATGTTGATTCCCCATAAAACAACCAAGTGTGATATAGACAGACCCTTTTTTTTTAGAGAAAAACTCAGCTTTTATAAAGCTCAAGGTAACCAGAACATGAGTATGCTGGGGTTACCAGCTACGAGATGGAAACAGAAAAGCAACATCCTAAAGTTCCATTACATCAGATTGCAGAATGCTCGACCGTCTAAAATTTCTAAGCCAAACTAAAATGGTCTTCAGGATGTTGTCGATGCGCTCCTTATCATCCTCCTTCAGAAGTATACTCCAATGCTGCATTAGTGACACAGCGGAGTATATTACATTAGTAGGCGCCTTGGGAAAGCACTTCTCAATGGCGAGCTTGTTCCTTGAAGTCCAAAGTGACCATGCAAAACCCGCAAATAGGAACATCAGCAGCCGACTGGGCAGAGGCCCCTTGCCCTGCAGCCAAAACCAAGTAAAATCATCCAAAGATGAAGGACACCATTCCAGTGAAAAAACATCATTAATCATGCCCCAAATTAATCTCGCCAAAAAACAACCGAAGAACAAATGATTCACAGATTCAATTTTCCCACAAAGACAACAATGCACATCACCTTTCCAACCCCTTTTGGCCAAGCAGCTAGCAACCTGCAGTTTGTTATTGAAGCTTTGCCAAAGGAAAAATTTAATTTTCAGAGGAATCTTACATTTCCAAATATAACCAGCAACCAATCTAGAAACACCCCAGTTGGTTATAAATCTGTAGAGGGATTTAGTAGAAAAAAAAAACCCTTCTTCTCTAAACCCCATACAACAACATCATTATCCCCAGAATTCAAACTATAAGCAGTCAAAGAATCACAAATCTCTAGCCAAGACTTATAATCTTCAGCAGACAAGGCTCTCTTAAAGTCCATTGTCCAGGACCCCTCATCCCAGCAATCAGACACCTTGCACGCAGGGTTCCTGACTAAAGAATAGAGTTTGTTATAAGCAATACTTAAAGGCACATTTTGAACCCAGCAATCTTGCCAAAACCTGCAGAAGTTCCCATTTCTAACTCTAAAAATGGCACCCCATTTGAATAAGTGTTTGACTTTATGGAGGCCCTTCCAAAACTGAGAACTCCCTTTTGTTTTGGAATCAAAGAAACTACCATCCCCAAGATATTTGGCCTTAATAATTTTAAACCAGAGGTCATCAGGCTCACTGAAAATTTTCCAAATCCACTTGACCAACAAGCAGTCATTCATAATCCTAGTGTTAATGATCCCCACACCTCCTTGGTCTTTAGGTCTTGAAATCATTTCCCACTTTGCCATGTGATATCTGAACTTATCCTCAGCCCTCTGCCAAAGAAAGTTCGATCTGACTGAATCCAATTTCTTGTGGACCCCATCTTGAAGCCAGTAGAACCCCATACAATATAAAGGGATACTAGAGAGGCAAGAATTGGTCAAGATCCAGTCTTTTAACCATTTTCTGTACTAAAGGGTCAAAGGCCCCCATAGCCAAGTGACTATCACTTACAGGAATACCTAAATATTTCATAGGTAACTTGCCAAGAACACAATTCAGTTTATTTGCCATTTCTTCTTTTTCTACTTGCTGGACCCCAAAATCAAAAACCTCACTCTTGTGAAAATTAATTTTCAAACCAGAAAGCCATTCAAAACAGTAGAGAATCAATTTAAGATTTCTTATGGATTTATCTGACCCATCAATCATGATAACAGTATCATCAGCATACTGTATGTGAGAAATACCCCGTGGAACCATATCCTCCAAAACCCCTGTTAACTGCTCCTTTTTAACAGCTTTATCTAATAGATTCCGAAGAGCATCAGCCACAATGTTAAAAAGGATAGGAGAGAGAGGATCCCCTTGCCTCAAACCCCTCGAAGTTTGAAGTATGGGCTCCTTTCCCCATTGATATTGATGCAAACTTTGCCATCCCTCACAGTCTTCATCACCCAAGAAACCCACTTAGGAGGAAAACCCCTATCCACCATAATTTGCTCTAAGAAGGACCATCTGACCCTGTCATAGGCCTTTTCGAAATCAATTTTGAGCAGCAACCCTTTTCTTTTAGATTTCTTAAGTTCATGTAGGACCTCATGCAGGACCACAACACCTTCCAAAATGTTTCTCCCTTTTATGAAGCCAGATTGATTTTTGCTAATAATTCTTTGTACCACAGGAACCAGTCTATTAGTCAAGACTTTAGTAAAGCAAACAAATAGGCCTATATTGCTTAATAGTGTTGGCTTCCTTCAATTTAGGGATTAGAGTTATAACACCATAATTCAATCTTTTAAGGTCCAACTGATCCTCATAAAGATCTGCAAACATTTGCATCAAGTTTCCTTCAATCATTTCCCAGAACTTCTTGAAAAAGATTACCCCATAACCATTTGGACCCGGAGCAGAATTCTCCTTCATGTCCTTGACAGCATCCTTAATTTCCTTCAAAGTAAAAGGTCTAACCAAATTATCTCTCTCCCCCTCCAAGAGACATTGGCTATCAGCCCAGAAATTAGGTTTAAGTTTCTGAGAGCATTCATCATTAGGGCCAAAAAGATCTTTATAATACCCAACAATATGTTTAGTGATTTCCTCCTGACCTTTGATTTCCCCATTTTCAGAGTCTAAGACCATAATAGAATTTTTTCTTCTTCTCCCACTAATAAATTGGTGGAAAAACTTGGAATTTGCATCCCCTTGCAATATCCAGTTTTTTCCAACTCTTTGTTTCCAAGTCAAGTTCTCTATGTTAATTAGTTTCTCCATCTTATGTTCAGTCTCTATTCTTTCATCCCACTCCTCCATGGTTAACAGCCTCTGTTCTGCTACCATGTCTAAATCTAAAATTTTCTTAGAAAGATCCCCCATAATCTTTTTTTGCTGACCAATCCTCTGCAAATTCCACCCCCTTAGGAATTTTATGAGTTTCTGTAAGCATCTTTGCCAGGTATTGAGAGAATAGGCATTATTTGCTTTTTTTCAGGTATATATATATGTATGCTACATTATTATGTAGGAGGGGGGGTTTAGCTTGAAAATTTGTAAACTTAGGCAACAAAAATGCCTAAACATGAGCTGGGATGATCGGACCAGTTAAGATTTTATATATACTGCCAGATATATGTACTGCATGCATGAATGTCGTACATGCGAGAGATCTTGAAAAATATATTTGTATATATTCGATCTGCAAGTATATACTACTATATAACAACAATTAGTACTTAGATCTGCAATAAAAGAAGTCAAAGTATGCGCAGCCTAACCTCGAAAGCCTTAGATCTGCGAAGAAAACCAGATCAAAACCTCCCCGCCTCATTTGCATTTCTTGGACGCCATGAGAGGCTGGCCAAGAACTCCTCGTGTTAGTCCGCTGGAGGTGGAAGAAGGTGGCTTTATATAGGGATATTTTCAGGGGTGGTCCATATCTTCGACTGTTCTTGAAAATCATCTTCAGGGGCGGTGCATGACAAGGACCGCCTCTGAAAATGATCTTCAGGGACGGTGCATGCCATGGACCGCCCCTGATGAAATCGAACCCAACGGCTAGAGGGTTTTTCTCTCAGTACGTCCCATCACACAAGAACAACACAAAAGTTATCCACATACACAGAAATAAGATAGATATATAGATCCACAGAACAACAAACATAGATATATAGAAAGTTCACAGTTACATCATAGAACAAAATAAAGATAGATATATATACATATATATAGATAGTTCACAAATAGATCTATGATTGAAAAACTAAAGCTAATAAGCTTTAATTCTTCACTCCCTCTCCCTCCTCTGCCTCTCCTCCTCCTCTGCCACCTCCAGCTCGAGCACGTCCCAGTCGATTGGGTCGCGCTGAGCGGACAAGGCGTTCTCCCGCACCAATCGCTCCTGCTCCATGCGCTCCAATCGCCGACGGTAGCTGGTGCTCCACATCCCTCTAGGGACGAAGCCGACCGGCGCGCTAGTGGCGGTGCTCGACGATGAGTCCTCCGCCGTAGGACGAGGCCCAGGGGGCGGCGGCGCCACCACCCGAAGAGGCGGCAGCACCGGCGCCGGAGGAGGAAACGGCGGCACCACCGCCCGAAGAGGCGGCAGCACCGGCGCCGGAGGAGGCGGTGGCGACAGCCCTGGCACCACCATCGGCAGCTGTGGTGGTCCCACCCAGTTGCCGTCGTTGTCGAAGCCGGGCGGCGCGGCACCTCGAGCTCGGGCGGCGGCGGAAACACCGCCCTAATGGCTGCCAGCGTTCCGGTGGCCATGGGCTGGGCCACGTTCCACCTCATCGCGCGCCGCGCCCTTTGCCGGTGGCCATGGGCTGGGCCACTTACATCAAAGGGGAGGCCCTCCCATGTACGCTGGCGCAAGCGGCGGAGGTGGTAGCTGGCCGGATCGGGCTCCATTGCGCAGCGGTGGAGGTGGATGGCCGGTTGGAGTCTAGAGAGAGAGCCTAGCAGCTAGAGCGCGATCGAGATGGGGAATGGAGGGAGGACAGCATCGGAATAGATCTAGAGAGAGCGGCGACAGCGGTGTCTAGGTCTTATAGAGGACGCCGTCTCGGAGGAGAACCGTCGCGTGAGGATGACATGTGGGACCATCTAGGTCTGAATGCTTACACCGGAAGCCTCACGGTCGCGTGAGGATGACATGTGGGGACATGTATGAACTTTAGGGACGGGCCGAATAACGGGCCACCACTGACTATGAGATCCATTTTTAGAGGCAGTTAGAAGAATGGCCGTCCCTAAACATGGGGGCAGTCCATTATACAACCCGCCCGTAAAAATCGGACCGATAGTTAGGGGCGGTCGGTGGTATGGGCCGCCCCTGAATCTATATTTTCAGGAGCGGCCCATGAGTTTGTCCCCAGTCCAACAAAGGTCAGAAGCGGCTCTCATTTCGGACCGCTTCTAACCTTTTTGGGAGGCGTAGATCATTTCTGTGCTACTGGAAAGTGAACATCGATCAGTGAAAGATGAACAAAAAACATATTGCAGTGAAGTAGGTATCGCTTTTCTTTTGGTGATACAGGACGGGGTGTGGACCCCTACTGATATACATATAAAAAAGTACACTATTACTAATTAGAGACTCCAAGGGAGGCTCCACGCGAATTCTAACGAGATGCGCTAAGAAAAGAGATAGATCCTAGAAATTCTTACAAAGTTCAGAAACATTTGGCCTTTCATCTGTTAGTCTAAACAATAATAGACATTGGATCTGTTTTGTTTTCTAAATAACTACCCGCAATGCCATTATGAAAGATGAGTTCAAGTAATCCTATAAATTTATAGATAAATTACCGACCATGCCATTATAAAATATAACTTAATATAACCACTCAATCTTACTATTACTAGTTGAGAGACTTCTTTCAAGGCCTCCGGATTAATTCTAACCAGATGCTCTAGAAAAAAGATAAATCTTAGAAATTCTCACAAAAAAGAAAAACATCCGGCCATCCATTTAGTGGTTTATAATAATCAGCATTAATAATATCCATTGGATGTGTATCCTAAAATAACCCCTAATAGTTGGTTCAAAATTACACACTTTTGCCATCCAACAGGTTTTAGGTTCGACTCCTGATGGGAGCGAATTATTTTAATTATTTCAGGATTTAACAACTTCTTTTCTTTCATGGTACGCGACGTTCCCGTCGACAGCGAGGCACCTGTGGTGACTTCATTAATCTCGAGATGATATGCTATCCCAATCTTTTGGAGGTGCTCATTAAGATATGGTGTACGTGCGTACATTCATAGTGGAGAATGTGCATGCATATGAGTGTCTGCGTGTATACCAGACGCTGACTGTATGCTAATAGTGACATCGGACAACACACTAGAAGCCGCTGTAGTGTCGCACGTGGCCAGCGTACGCCAATAGTGCTGCACAGATAACCTCCTAAATTTACTTGGTAATTACCAGTACATCATTAAAAACGCCGACTGTGTCAATGGTGATGCTCGGACAGCACGCTAGACACCGAAGTAGTGCTGCAGTGGCCGACGTATGCTAACGGTGCCGCACAGATAACCTCCTAAATTTACGTACCTTATTAAAAAAACTATCTTAAATTATTCATCCAAATTACCTATTTGGCATCACGAGATATAATTTAATACAAGCCATAAATTCATGTGAATACTAGCCTATATTATTATTTATAAATAAAAATATTTCCTTAAATCTATATTTAAATTACTAAATTCTATTATTTAAACAAATCAATAAAAGTACGTCTATATTGTCTATGAATCATCAACTTATGCTTTTATCAATTTACCTACTAATATTTAACATGTGTGTATTATAAGACTCAACCGTGCGAGAGTACGGGTTGGCGTGCTAGTTTACATGTAATTTCATAGGCAAAGAAATTAGAAAAGCGCCTTCCGCATCCATCAACAAAAAATGCTTCGTTTCTGAAGATGTAATCGTTTCTCACTGTCCCAATGCTCTTGCACATTATAGTAATCACCTCCATTAAAAAAGGAAATTTCAATTTTCAACTGAGCCCAGATTCTTTTCAGAAGTAAGAAAAGGATCTTGCATGCCCAGCCATTATATCGAGAGAAGTCACAGTTAAGGAAGAGGTGGAGATCCTCCTCAACATGCGAATCACAAAAAGAATGCATTCATACCGAAGGACGCTAGCTGCATTTTCCTTCTTTTATTGTCGTGGTACTCAAAGTTGGTGTTCCATTCATAGTGGAAATTAAACCATGTTTTGTACTAGTGTACTACCCTTTTTGATATGTGGTGCATATACAGAAGCCATACTTGCAGATGACCGGTCGAAGATAGCCATGGTCGTTGAGTCGTTCTAGCCTTGAGGGTGCTATATAATACCATGGTATACAACTCATGGGTTATGTAGACTTTTCCATAATAGGTATATATATATATAGCTAGACACCTAGGACTATCGATCTAATCTTGCCATATTTACATAGTTGATGAAGACCAGAACCAATCAGACAACGTTATTATAGTTTAGGATTGGGAGACATTAGGGAATAATAGGATTCGAACCAGGCAGAGCAAAGTGCAGCCTTTGCAATGTTGCGTGGGTGGGGCTCCTAAGCTGGGCAGGTGGTGCTCGGAATCCCCAATGTAGCCATCCTTCTGCTGGTCTCTATGGCTCATGTGGGATTTGCTTCCAAGGACACAGCTCCCATATGACACGGAATTGCTGACTGAATTTGAGCTGCAGATCTTGTACACGTTCGAGCGTCCTGCTAGCCATCTGATCGCCGGCCGTTGCGATTACAAGACTCGTTACAAGACACAATGTGACTCTGTGCTACAGTTTATCCTCGGTAGCTCGTTCAAGAGCCCCCTGCCGGTTGGTGCCTGCCGATCCAGAGGATCGAAGTCAATGCATTGAGTGATGATCTTGTCCTGACAGAGCTCGAGAGAACACATGCGTGTTGTAGTGTGGGTTGAGTAGGTTAATTATCCGTCGAAACTACCAATAATGAATTAATCTCAGTATGGGTACCGGTACCGTCAAAATGAAGCACTGAACATCGATCATTATAAAATATAAACTGAATATACTACTACGGAAGTACAAGGCATCACTTCTGCACCTACGGTAGATGTCCCTGTGTTCAGCAATGGCAATCAACTCATGTCCACAACTATCCACGATTTGTTGTGCATAAAAGCTAATAACTCACAGCTGGCTGGGTAGAAGAGAGCCACGTACCGTACTCCCCTCTTAATTGGCCTTGACGTTGCTATATATATATATATATATATATATATATATATATATATATATATATATATATATGTATATATGTATATGTATATATATATATACACACACACATATGTATATATATATAGCAACATTAGTCAAGGCCACAAACATTAGTAATGTTCGGATATTGGAAAACATCAAGAATGGGATTTGAACTTGAAATTCACCTGTCGAGAGAGTTGCATATATGAAAGCAAGCGGACCTGCCAACAGCATCAGCAAAAGAACCGGCACATGATACTTTGCAAGTGGAGCTACCATGGCCACTAAAACAAATGGCAGGAAGCTCCACGGCAACATCAATCTAGACAGCGGAGGATATCTGCATAACGTTATGGCCACCAACACATTAGTGGCATCCGCTGCAGCAGCCGACCATGCTGCACAAGTTGCCACTACTTCTCCAATCTTCAAATCCGAAGCACTGATCAGATGCAAATTGTATGTGAGATGTACCTTCCAAACTACCAATCAAGGGCCCAAGGCCACAAGAACTCAGAAAAACGTTAGAGCATGATTAGGGAATAGGAAACATAAAGGAATGCGATTTGAACACTCTGACGATGCAGAGAGAGAAGAGAAGAGACCACATGAAACCCTCCTCGTGATTGGGATCTGGAGATGGCTCTCCTCCCTCCCCCTCCCCTCTCCCCCCTTGCTCCAGCCCCCGCTATCTCCGGCCTTCCCCCTCGCCGCTGCCGCTTCTACCGCCGCTGGCTGTCGCCTCCGTCGGTGCTCTCCATCTGTTTCCGGTTCGGGCCTCTGGTGGAGATCGGAGCTGCAGTTCGAGTCGTCCCGCGTGCTGGTGGCGCGATCTTCCGTGGTACTTCCTCTCCTCCCCTCCCTCGTCAGTGTTTGTCTTAAAATCAACACAGTGCACGATCAAGATGGATCTCTTTCACTTTTCTTTGTTCAAGCACAAGATGTTCCTAGATCTAGAACGTAAAGAACACAAAAGTACACTGAGAGGGAGAGAGACCTTCTGTACCACCATTGGAGCTCGAGCCGGCGGCCATCTCGGGTTCGTTGATGGAGATCCGCTCAAAGGCGGCGACGAGCAGTGCAGAGAGGTCGACGCCGGGCCGACGGTGTCGAGGACGGTGGCGGCGACGGCGGGAGGGAGTCGGCTGAAGTACGGTGGCGGTTTTCCCACTGCTCCAGCGCCCCCCTAGTAGATCGGCTTAGGGTTTCTGTGGGTGAGGGTGTAGGCGGTGCGGCGAACCTTGTATCGCGTGCCCCGGCCCCTTCACCCCCTTTTTATTCTGGCGCTGTGCAGCGGGGGCCCACCAACCATTAAGGGTTGGGCGCCCCCGATCAGGGCGCGGATTAAGGCCCTAATAGACCGTTGGGTCTATTAGGAAGGAGATCAATCTTACATTCTCCCCCTTGATCTCACTTTGTACTTTAACTTTATACTTTAACATGAAACTTTTTCTTTTAGTTGTTCCATCACAGATTGATAAATAGAGCATGCTTTATCGTCACGGTCCAAGACCGATAGACTCAACAGCTACTATATACATCACTGTTTTGAAACAAATTCTTTTTATGTTTTGGGCCCTTTTGTTTTCCAGAAATCACAGGCTTTCCCTTAAACCCATGCCGGCTATGTGTTCCATGAACACATTGGGTGGTAAGCCTTTAGTTAGCGGATCCGCAAGCATTTTCTTTGTACTTATATGCTCGAGTGTAATAGAGTGATTCTGGATTTTCTCCTTCACAACATAAAACTTTATGTCAATGTGTTTGGCAGCACCACTTGACTTATTGTTGTGAGCATAAAACACTGCTGGTTCATTGTCGCAGTACATTTTGAGTGGTCTTTGAATGCTGTCTACCACTCTTAAACCGGGTATAAATTTCTTTAACCATTCAACCTGCCCCGAAGCCTCATAACATGCTACAAATTCAGCGTACATCGTCGATGATGCAGTGACGCTTTGTTTGGAGCTTTTCCACGATATAGCTCCCCCTGCGAGTGTGAACACATAACCGGACGTGGACTTTCGGTCATCGATGTCCCCCGCAAAATCCGCATCTGAGTACCCTTCTATCTCTAGGGAGTCGGATTTTCTGTATGTTAGCATGAGGCCTTTTGTGCCTTGCACATAACGTAATGCTTTCTTTACCATAATCCAGTGTGCCTGTCCTGGATTACTTTGATATCTGCCAAGTATCCCGGTAACAAAAGCTAAGTCAGGGCGTGTACAAACTTGAGCATACTGTAGGCTTCCGACAGCTGAAGCATATGGAACCGCTTTCATTTGATCGATCTCATACTGGTTCCTGGGACATTGAAATTTCCCAAATCTATCGCCCTTGACTATTGGAGCAGGTGAAGGCTTGCACATATGCATACTGTATTTCTTTATAACTTTTTCTAAGTATGCTTTTTGTGACAATCCTAATACCCCCTTTGTTCTATCTCGGTGAATTTCAATTCCCAAAACAAATGAAGCTTCACCGAGATCTTTCATATCAAAGTTTGAGGACAAGAATTTCTTTGTCTCCAGTAGCAGACCAACATCACTACTAGCAAGTAGAATGTCATCCACATATAGGATCAGGAAAATAAATTTTCCACTTCTGAACTTTGCATAAATGCAATTGTCCTCCTCATTTTCTTTAAACCCAAATTTCCTTATGGTTTCATCAAACTTTAAATACCACTGCCTAGAGGCTTGCTTTAATCCATAAATGGATTTCTTTAAGCGACACCCCATATGTTCTTTTCCTTTCATGACAAAACCTTTTGGTTGTGCCATATAAACATTTTCATACAAATCCCCGTTAAGAAATGCCGTCTTTACATCCATCTGATGTAACTCTAAATCATAATGTGCCACCAATGCCATTATAATTCTGAAGGAATCTTTACACGAAACCGGAGAAAAGGTTTCGTTATAATCTATCCCTTCTCTTTGCGTGAAGCCTTTTGCCACGAGTCGTGCTTTGAACCTTTCTACATTTCCTTTGGAGTCATGTTTTATCTTGTAAACCCATTTACAGCCTACTGTTTTGGCTCCTTTAGGAATTTCCTCTAAGTCCCAAACATCATTGGAACTCATTGATTTCATCTCATCCTTCATAGCTTCCAGCCATTTAGATGAGTGAATACTTCTCATGGCTTCTTCATATGAAGTGGGATCACCCTCCATATGAACCTCTTCTGTATTATAAACTTCATAGTCGCTAGAAATAGCTGACCTTCTTTCTCTTTGTGACCTTCTAAGGGCCACTGCTTGTGGCACATTTTGTGCCTCAACTTCTGGCATATTTTCCATAGGGGGCTGTAGCACCTCCTCCTCATGTCCAATCGCGGGTTCAGGCGGTTCCTGGATAACAGGTTCCAAAGCTTCGCTCACTGTTGGTATGGGTGGAGTTGCGACAGGTGTTGACACCGTAATAACTGGAATAGTTGGCGCAGCAACAACCGAAGAAGGTACTGACGTCACTATTTCAGGAACTTTTGGTGCAGCATCAACAGGTAGTGAGAAAAATGGCTCTTGAATCATAGGAGTAGGCACATACACCCGCTTCTCCTCAAGATCAATTTCTCTAGGTACCATGCTCCCCCTGATCATTTCACTTTCTAGAAAGACAGCATGTCTCGTTTCTACAAACTTTGTATGTCTGTTTGGGCAGTAGAAACGAAAACCTTTCGACTTTTCAGGATAGCCTATAAAATGGCAGCTTACAGTTTTGGGATCCAGTTTTCCAATATTTGGATTAAACACTTTAGCCTCAGCTGGGCTCCCCCAGACCCGTAGGTGAGTCAGTGAGGGTTCTCTTCCTGTCCATAGCTCATACGGCGTTTTGGGCACCGATTTGCTTGGCACTCTGTTGAGAATATGGATGGCGGTTTTTAACGCCTCCATCCACAGACTCAATGGCAATGTGGAATAACTCATCATACTGCGCACCATATCCATTAGTGTACGGTTGCGCCTTTCAGCTACTCCATTTTGCTGAGGCTCCCCCGGCGTAGAGTATTGGGCAACTATACCATTTTCCTGTAAAAACCTCGCAAAAGGTCCAGGAACTTGTCCATAAGGGGTATGTCGACCGTAGTACTCCCCTCCACGGTCTGATCTTACTATTTTAATTCTTTTGTCAAGCTGATTTTCAACCTCAGCTTTGAATATTTTAAATTTATCCAATGCTTCAGATCTTTCTTTGATTGGATAAATGTAGCCATAGTGGGAGTAATCGTCTGTGAATGTTATGAACGAATCATAGCCATCCACACTTTTCACAGGAAACGGTCCACATATATCAGTGTGAATTATTTCTAACGTTCCTGCACTTCGTTTGGCACCCTTTTTAATTTGCTTTACAAATTTTCCTTTAATGCATTCAACGCATTGTTCAAAATCAGAGAACTCTAGCTGTGGAAGAATTTCACTTTTCACTAATCTTTCAATTCTCCCCCTCGAAATATGGCCTAAACGACAGTGCCATAATTTCGATGAAGTATCTTGAGTTCTCTTTCTTTTCTTTGTTTCTTTCTCTGACAAGGATTCATTCACATTCACATTACATACAGAATGCACTTTATCACGCATAGATAATAAATAAAGATCATTGTAAAGGATAGCATCACCAATACAATTATTATCAAACCATAGTTCACATTTGCCATTCGCAAAATGACAACCAAAACCATCTGTGTCTAAGCGTGATACACTGATCAAGTTTCTTTGAAGCGAAGGAACAAATAAAACATCTTTTAATACAAGCATGAAACCATTAACTAGCTCGATGGAGACATCGCCAACAGCTTCAACATCTGCTTGTACTCCGTTCGCGACTTTAATTTGTCTTTCGCTTCTTAGCGTAGTCCTTGTCGAACGGAATCCCTGTAAAGAATTTGCAACATGCACAGTTGCACCAGAATCAATCCACCAAGTAGATTTAGAAAACTTTAAATACAGGGATTCATTAACAAATGAAATTATATTCTCACCATTCTTTGCCATTATCATCTTTAAATAAGCGGGACAATCTGCTTTGCGATGCCCCTTGTCAAAACAGTGGAAGCACTCATCTGGAGCTGGAGTGCGCTGTTGCTGACGCTGTTGCTGATACTTCTGTGGCATAGGGGCTTTGTCTTTAGCTTTAGATGAAGAAGCAGCTTGGAAAGGCCTTTTCTTGTTATTATGCACAAAATTGACAGACCCACCATTCTGTTTCTTGAGTCTATCTTCCTCTTGTGCACACATTGCAATTGCCTTTTCCATGTTCCACTTCTCTGGCTGTGAGTTATAGTTTACAACGAACGTTGCAAACTCTTTTGGCAGAGAGGCGAACACCAGGTGCACCATAAACTCTTCTTTGAGGTCCAAGTCCATTGGTTTGAGCTTGGAGTTCAAAGCACACATCCCCATGATATGATCTCTTATCGTACCGGCATTGCCATAGTACCTTTTTGTGATCAACTGCTCTATGATCTGTGTAGCATAAGTCTTTGAAGAACCAGTAAACTGATTCTTTATCTTTGCAAGGTACTCAGCAGCTGAATCACATTCTCCAATTGAACCCAAAATGTTAGGATCAATTGTGTTCTTTATAACTGCCACACATTTCTTGTTGGCGTTATTCCACTTTGTCTTTTCGAGATCATAAGCCATCTTTAAGGGAGCATAGTCCCTTTGCTTTTTCTGCCACTCAGCATCAGTGTCAGATTCCCCTCTCACTGGAGCCGGTGGCTCAGTGGGCTTTGGAGTGGTGATGATCTCATCCACCTCTCCACAGACGAAAGCAAGATCAACCTTCTTGATCCATTCGCCATAGTTGTCTCCTTTTAAAGTCGGAATGTGACTGATGAATCCCATCAAGTTCATCCCCGCTGAAAATTTCAAAAAATAGTGAGAACATAATAACAATAATTGCATGTAAAATTCCAACGTTGGTCAAAATAGAACATACAACTGTTTATGCAATTAAATCTATATCACCGTTGGGCAGAAATAGAAGTAAATGCACAAAAACTATGAAATTACAGTATTGTAATTAACAACGTTGGTCAGAAAAATAACAATACCATAATGCTCAAAAATAATCTTTTAACCATGCTCTTAAACTTTAATTGTCTCGTTGGTTCGAATTAAAGTAAAGAGCAACTGTAATGACTTTTGCAGCGGAAACAAGTAGAAAATTTCTATTTTCAGAAGCAATACTGTGAACTTTTAGCTCTAAACAATATACACGTTGGTGCAAAATTGAATAGAGATCAAACTATAATCAAAACCATTCAAGAAACTATTGAAATTGCTTCTGAAAAAATAGAAAAAAAACAATAAAACGAGACACTGTTCATGCGGCCCAGAAGCAAAACCGGCCCGCGGCCTGCTCGCAACCTTTTCTTGGGCCCGAGGCCCGACAGCCAACGGCCGGGCCGCCGAATCGGCCCGCCGCGGCGTCCCCTCCCCCCGCCCGCATGGGCCGCCTGCCGGCCCAGGAGGCGAGGCTCGATCTGGACCGTCGATCTTGATCGAACGGTCACCCGCGCGTTTCGCCGGATCAAAACCGACGACGACGCGGCGTCCGTCAAACCCTAGCTCATTCTTTCCCTCCCCTTTCTCTCTCCTCGAAACGGAGGCGACGGCCGCTGGCCTTGGTGGCCCGGCGGAGTGGACAGGGCGGCGCCACCGCGGCTTGCTCGCCGGCGCGCGCGCTCGCCGGTGGGTGAGCGCGCCACCGTCGAGCTCGCCATGGATGGCGCCAGGCTCTCGAGCCCCGCATGCGCAACCCCAGCGTCCCGGAGCGGCAAGCGGCGGCTTCTATGTGCCGAGATGTCCGGCGAGCGGCGGCGCAAACGCGTCCCGCGTACCGGCGGCGGCAGTGACACGCGGACCAGGTAGGCCCCGCGCCTTTTCACCTCTAGGGTTAGGGTTAGGGTTACGACTTTTCTTTTCTTTTTTTTTCGATTTGCATCGAATTGCTTTTCTGAGTCTTGATTCTTTTGATTCGTGACCGAATCTACACTTCCCATCTCGATCTACACTTAGTGTAGGCGTCTGATACCAATGTTTGTCTTAAAATCAACACAGTGCACGATCAAGATGGATCTCTTTCACTTTTCTTTGTTCAAGCACAAGATGTTCCTAGATCTAGAACGTAAAGAACACAAAAGTACACTGAGAGGGAGAGAGACCTTCTGTACCACCATTGGAGCTCGAGCCGGCGGCCATCTCGGGTTCGTTGATGGAGATCCGCTCAAAGGCGGCGACGAGCAGTGCAGAGAGGTCGACGCCGGGCCGACGGTGTCGAGGACGGTGGCGGCGACGGCGGGAGGGAGTCGGCTGAAGTACGGTGGCGGTTTTCCCACTGCTCCAGCGCCCCCCTAGTAGATCGGCTTAGGGTTTCTGTGGGTGAGGGTGTAGGCGGTGCGGCGAACCTTGTATCGCGTGCCCCGGCCCCTCACCCCCTTTTTATTCTGGCGCTGTGCAGCGGGGGCCCACCAACCATTAAGGGTTGGGCGCCCCCGATCAGGGCGCGGATTAAGGCCCTAATAGACCGTTGGGTCTATTAGGAAGGAGATCAATCTTACAGTCAGGTCTTCTTGCCACCCTATGGATTTCTCTGGGCTAGATTTCAGTCTGGGCAAACGCTTCGAGGAAGAGGTCTGCACCCCCCCTGCGATCGCCGTGGTGGTTTTCATCTCCTTATAGCTTTTGGCCGGTGCTAACTCAGGCTTACTGATGAACCTGTGAGTTCTATCCTGGAATCTATTGTTGGTGGCCGTGCAGTGACTTCGATGTCTCTCAAGTTTCTGACCGAGTGTACAAGTTCTCTGTTTATTCGCATCTAGTGGGGTTCTTGCTTTATGATCAGAAGTCCGTCTCTTCGGATTTTTTAAGGTCTTCTTCCATCTCTAGAACTCTGCTAGTTTGGCGGCCGCTCGTTTGTCTACCACCAAAGATCATATCCCGTTTATCACTAGGTTCAAGTCAAACTAAAGAAATCGTATGCTCAAGTGGTGAAGGAACCTCGTCGTCCCAACCCCTTCACTGGGGCAAACAGAGTTGCAATTGGTCAGAATAAGTCACAGGTTCATGATTCAGTGTTCTCCCGGATCGTCTTCCCGAGCCCGTTTCGCTTTGGCCAGTCTTCCTCCTCATCTCAGCAAGGCGCTCAGGATCCATCGTTCAAAGAGGTGGCATTTGGGGGTTCTAATAATTCTGCCCCTTCAAATTTGAATGGCCCCCATGGGATTGCTAGAGCTTTAACAGACAGGCACCTATTCAGGGGCAGGGCAGCACTTCTCAGGGTTCTGGGCTTGCTCCCAACTGCTCCTTAAGAATTTTGGGGCCCCGGCCATCTCATGCCGTGGCTTGGGCCGCTCCAGTTCCTAGGCCTGCGCCTCGCCTGTATAGCAGATGCTTGGACCCTTCTCATTCTAGGCAAGATTGCAGATCTCGTATCAGGTGCAGAGCATGTCTTCGGTTGGGCCACATTGCTGCCTGGTGCTCACCTGCCAATTCCAGCTCCCCTAATGGCGCGACCCTTCCCAATTCGCGCCCGATTCCTGTGGAGTCCCTGAGCAGTGGGTCCAAGTCTCAAGCAGTGCCGGTTTACCCCTCGATGCAACACTTCTTCAGAGTCTCTTTGCCAGATACGCCTCTACAACTGCCTTGCACTATGCCTTGGGGCGTTTCGTCTTCCTCAGCCGCTCCGCCGGTCCACCAGCAGCATAACCCAGAGCCTTGTTCACCGGACGCCATGGCCTTCCAGAGGGTTGTCCCCACGCCGTTCATCCTGCTTGGTCTGCATTGGGATGATGTTCCGAACAGAGTTCAGACCATGCGCGCAATCTCCACCAGAGCTCCAGCGCGCAATGAAGATGTCGCCATCGTCTCCATCAACCCCATGCCCCTTGATGATGTTCACTTTGGTAACATTAGGGAGATTGTTCGTGATTTTCTGGTTGATGAACGTGACATTCGCACAAAAGATATTCAGCCTTGTCTGATTGGTCAAGCCTTTGTGCCCTTTTACCATGTTTATGACCGAGATAATTTGATTCTGACCGGGCCTCTTCAATTTGGGAATGTTTCCCTCTCGTTCTGCAAGCACAATGATGGTAGTAACTTCAAAGCTCTAAACTTCAACCGTGTGGTGTGGTTGTTACTGCTCAACTTCCTGCTTGATCATCATGACCAAGAGTATATCAGAGATGCCATTAGTCCTTTCGCTAAGTTGGTCTCTTGGGTGGACGGACCTAACAGGCTAGTAAGTGTCATCGTCCAAGCCAGAGTAGTGGATTTGGAGTCTATCCCCCATTTCATTCCCTACGCTATTGGGGATGGTTTTCTTGGGAACTCTTGGACTATTCAGGCGGAAATCATTCGGCATCAGATCCTCGGTGGCTTGCCAGCAGATGAGGATCAGCCCCCAAGTCTGGGTCACTTCGGTCCCAATCTACCTTTCGACCACTTTGGCTTCGGTCAGCATGGCCCTGGACCGCAGCCAAGGGCACAGTGCTGTTGGTCAGAACTTTGGTCAAAATCTTGGTCTAGTCATTGAAGATGAGGTTGATCAGCCACAGGAAGATTAGATTGGGTTGAACTTGAATGAGCCTCCAACGCCTGAACCTGAAATCCACCCAGAACCTATGCTACAAGACCTCAATGAGGAAGTCTTTAATCCTGAGCCAGGTCCAGATGACCAGAACGACATTTTACCGGATCTCAATGTTGTTAATATGCAGGTTAATGATGAACCAGAGCAGCCCCTCTTCGATGTTGACAATGATGAGATTCAGCAGCAGCAGCCAGCAGCACCAGTTCAACTTGATTTCCCTCCCTTTGGTTTTCATGCTCTTATCCCCCTGGGGGTGGAAGAAGTACCTCATGATCAGTTGTTGGGTGGCTCCAGCTTCAGCTCCAATAGCAATGCAGGCCCCCATCAGGTAATCTTCAAATTTTTTATGCTCATACCAGTGATCCAGTCTTTGAGAGCTTCGCTTCCGTTTGGCACCCTTGCATCGTTCAAATTTCATGTTCTGGAATCACCATGTGTTGTGAAGGTTTGAAATGCTAGGACAGCTTCTTTCTCAGTTTTGAACTTCTGGTATGATGCATTTTTAAAACGAAGCACTGGATCATTGCACTTAGACCATTCAAAATACACCCCTGGCTTCAGGCCACAAAAAACTACGTACCAAGGCATCACCTAATTACATAAAAGTCTTTAATCAATGAAAAAACAAGAACAAACATGAATTATTAATATAACAATTGGCCAACCTTAACATGGATGAGTTCTACTAATCTGAGAGTGATGCATAAGGATAGGTATCATAACATTTAGCTACTAAAATCTACCATAGTGAATATGGTATACTATGAATAAGAATACTATGAATAGCTCAACCATTGCTCGTAATCAATTTGATATACTATAGAAAATTCTTACTCAGCTCTACTCATTTTGCACAAAAAGAAGGAACTTCCTAAGGAATCTCACCACACGGCCACGGCGGACGGCGAGCTCTGGTGGCGGAGAAGGGTGCCTGGTGGTAGAGCAGGGTGGCCCGGTGGGGAGAGGTGCAGGGCAGGCCCGAGCTCCGGCGGAGACGGCGCAGTCTGGTGGAGAGAGGCGCAGGGTGGGCGCGAGCTCTGGCGGAGATGGCGCAGTCCGATGGAGGCGGCGCAGGGTGGGCGCGAGCTCCGACAGGGGAGGCGCAGTCTGGTGGAGGCGGCGCTGTTGGGTTCCTGTGGTCGCACTTCGTCCGATCGCGGGTCAACACCGGGAGAGTCAGATTCGGAGTCGATCAGGATCGAGGGGCGCACTTTGATACGTGGTGGTGTGATGCGGGGGGCACACCAGGTGACTTCGTGGTCGACCGCGGACGGGTGGACGAAGTGGCCGTGGCGATCCACTCTCCCTCCCGGTATGGTTGGCCTTCTGGTATTTATACTGCAGCGCTCATCCTCTTTTTGGAAGGGGTGCAAAGTTACAGTTATGCCCCGGAGCAGTTTGACAGGGGGTGTGGTGACAAAACAGCTGTACATGGTAATTCTATGAGGCGCGGGGCCCCTGTGCCGGAGACTTCGTGCGCCCTAGGACCCACCACACGCCACGTTTGTTTGCTGGGCCTTGTTATGTCACCTCAGACGAAGTTGGGGTCCTGGCTTCGAAGTTTCCCTTACGCCCCATCCCCCGGCCGAAGTCCTCTGGCTCTTGGGACTTTGACTGCGGGGAGACCTCGGCCCAACAGGCGCAGGGCGACCGCGAGCTCTGGCGGAGGCGGCGCAGTCCGGTGGAGCGAGGAGCAAGGCGGGCATGAGCACTAGCGGGGGCGGCGTAGGGTGCGACCGAGCTCTAGTGGAGCGAGGTGTGCGGAGCAGGGAAGGTCCGAGCTCCAGCGGAGACGGCGCAGTCTGGCGGAGGAGCGCAAAGCGGGAATGAGGAGGTCCGAGCTCCAGCGGGGCGGCGCAGTCCACCAAGTGAAAGATTCAGACGCGCGAGAAAAACCCACGAAAACTGACTTTTTCGTGAGCCAGCCGATAAAAAAGTCCGATGAAAAAACCTCACGAAAAAAATAAAACTTTTCCACCGGCTGCCGACGGAAAAGAATGATTTTCATGGGCCTAGCAAGAACGCACGAAAAACATGGATTTTTTCGTCGGCCAGTGGGGCGACGAAAAAAATCTTTTCGTCAGCCAACTGAACCCACGAAAAACTGGTTTTTCGTCGGCCCATATTAGGGCCCACGAAAATTCAGCATTTTTTCACCCCAAAAAAATCATATTAGGAAAAATCGCATAAATCACATAAAATTCAAAAAACATTCTAGAAAAAATATACATCATATTACTGATACATACAGTCCTCTAAATTAACATCACATATAAATGTGAATATAAATAAGATTACATTATCCAACAACAGTGTGACAATTGCTTGGGAAGTAACTCAGGAAAATCACATGATATTCAAGTACCAGTCTACAAATCTTTGCTCCTGAGTAGTGACAGACTGCTCCTTGGAGTACCACTAGGTTCAGAATGTGTGGCTGCTGCAGCACTATTTAATTAAGGGCTTTGGTGGCAATGAACTCACATGCTTTCCACTGGAATTTTGCTTGACAGAAGAATTTAGAACACCACAAAACCTGTGAATAACTAAAAATTTACCAATCTGACAATACTGATCAGGGAAGCAAGTAACATATACCTACATGCATATGAACCCAAAGTTTTCATGACGGTGCTCTTTGACAATCTTTGCTGCTTTATAATTACTCTATCCCCATCCCTCTTTGTGATTAGTTACGTGTTTTCCTTATCTGGTTATGTCTACTTGAGATTGGAATAAAACCAAGGGGGCTAAGAGTATAATACCTCTATTATCTCTTAGACATTTCTCTTCATGGAAAGGCTGGTTGAAAAGCTCCTCTGCCTGCACAAACTCATGATTCCAAAGTACAGTTGTGTCTTTGGGAATACAGGCCTTGAAACTGTAGACCTGAACCGAACATGAATCTTTAAAGTCTTGCCTTGCTTCTGCAAGGAACATCAATATTAACTATTCAGTTAAGAAGTTTGATGCAACCAAAACAGCATAGCACTTGGAAGTGAAGACAGAATAAACATTTTAGATCTAGATCCAATCATCAAGATATTTGTCTTAGAGGGAACACTGCAGTTTAGGAAACTGTAACATAAATAAGGATATAACTAGGTCGATGCCCGTGCGTTGCCACGGCGGTATAATGGACCACCAGCCTAGTGCCATTGCAAAGTCCGTTAGGAGGGTCTATATTCCTAAGCAATATTACTGGCCATCCAATCTTTAGCTTCAAAATGTGTGGAGGTAGCCCATTGGGAGTTAATGTGTTTAGGAACTCCAGCGGGTAGTAGTTATGGGGATCATCCACCGTGTAGTCAAAGCTATGGTAAACCATCTGCTCCCCTTGGAAACGATCAATCATCCTCATATTTATCATATCCACCCAATCGTTCCGTGTTGACAGTATCGCTCTCGAAGTGATGTAGCTTGTGTTTGACATATTTTCATTGAGACTTGGGAAAATACAGTTTATTAACTTGTCAAGATCTCTATCGCTCCCGGTATATGGGCCACATACCTGATCAGGTAGACGAATCTCGCCATCACTATTTGCCTCCTCAGTACCACCACCGACACGCAACAAATATTCTGCAAACCATGGATCACTTTGAGCCCTCATATTGTGCACAAGCTTTAAGTGATGCATAGATTCCCAAAGGTACGACCTCCGTAGTGAGGCAGCGATGATCTGAGCTTTTGACCCCTTACGCACAATAGGCAGGACCTATCTGAAATCTCCACCAAACACAACAGTCTTCCCACCAAATGGCAATCCAGCTTGGTCCATTATATCGCGTAGGCTATTGTCTAGTGCCTCCACTGCTTGTCTCTTAGTCATAGATGCCTCATCCCAAATAATAAGAGACGTTTTCTGAAGCAAGTTTGCGGTCCCACTCTGTTTCGTAAAGCTACATACATTGCCATCATCAATTGCAAGAGGTATCTTGAAACGCGAATGGGCGGTTTTTCTTCCAGTCATTATGGAAGCCGCAACACTAGATGTAGCTGTTGCCACCGCAATCTTGTTCTGACTTCGTAGCGTCGCAGGTAGTGCTTTATACAAATAATTCTTACCCGTCCCTTCATGTGCGATTAAGTAAGTTGTTTCATAAAATTGCCGAGGCATAGTTTCCAATGGTTTTCATGCCTCCAGTTCCACCAGGGCTGGCATGGTAAAATTTATCTTCGACGATCAAATTAATAGGAGATAGACCTTCCTGTAGGATAAAATTAACAAAGTTAATCAACATATATACTAGCATTGCTGAACGAAATTATTTTAGATGCATCACAAAGGAGGAGCTCAGACTCTACAAAATTATCATCAAACTAGCATATACCACTCTCTTCTGAGCAGGAAAGGGTGCAAACAGAATTTGGTGGAAATTAAAGGGAACTCAACACGAACCTTGAAATAATTCCCAACAGGGGACACAAAAATGATAAATTTGTACTCAGGAGCAGGTGCATGACCCAGAACAGCCCCGCTGCCCATTAGGAGTGGCCTAATATACAGGGAACCTTTACCAGTAGGAGGTACCTGGAAACATGGTTTGTTTTGTTTCAAGAAAAAAAAACACGATATGTTAGCAAAAGGGGATAATGGTTCATTAAAATAAGTATTGTTACATATGTAACCTAATAGAATCCACCATAGAGAAACATAAACTACTAATTACTAACCCATCTTTTATTTGCCAAAACAGTTTGTTTAACAGCGTCAATGAATTGGTCAACAGGTGGAGCAGGCGTACACATCCTCTCTGCGCCAGTTATCATCCTTGTAGCATTCTCCTCTGGACGAAATAGCAGGATGGATGCATCAGTTTTCCTATATGCTTTTAGGCCTTCAAACAATCCCTGCATGCCAGAATATCATTGTCTAAGCACACTTAATAAAACTAGTAGGTATTCAAAGATATCTAATTGTCAGGTTATAGCTGTTCCAAATTCCCAATTCAGTAGATATATAGATATGAAACAAGATGGGAAGCCTCCTCACTAACCTGCCTATAATTAATGACTCCGGCAGAAGGACTCAGTGCTATAGGACCAAATGGAATTACTTCACCTTTGGAAAAGTATCCATCAGGTCCACATTTTGCAACATACATGAAGTCAGTCTCAATGAGGCCAAAACCAAGGTTTTCCCAGTCCACATCAGCCACCTCTGATGTTTCCCTGCTAAGAGTCAAACAATCAGAACGACACTGAAGGTCATGGTGCGTTGTTGATATGAATTCAGCTGAACCACAACCGTATGCACCTGCTTCAAAAAAAAAAAAACAACAGTATGCACCAAAATAAAAATGAGGCGCATTTCAGTAAGGATATGTCTTTCTCATAATTGCATACATGTACCTTGTAGCTACGGAAGCATGGCATTTTCTCATGCTAGGAACCTTGTACGAAATGTTTGGTGTCGAATAAGTGGGGCTCTGGATCTGCAGGCGGAGTAAAAACGTGAAACCATTTTTTGTTAGATCACAAGGCTGGTGGAAGTAGTAACAGTGCAAGTAGTTGAAGCTATCTCGAATCTTTGGCATCTGTACAGAAATTAAAAAGGTAAGCGATCACATGAGGACCACGCGAATTGATTGTATGCAAATTCAGATTCTCATGGGTCAAGTCAAGCAATACTTCATCCTCGCACTTTTTACCAAAAAGATGAAGGGTAGCCAAAGTGCCATCCAGGTAGGTGAGGTTGTGTGCCTGCTTTATGCATTAAACAGTCCGGGCACGAATAAAGCGGTAAAAACATGAGAAGCAAACCATATATTTGCATAGCAGCACTATATATAACTAGGAAATATGCCCGTGCATTGCAACGTGAAATTTTTTTATGTGCCATAAATCTAACAAGACCTTGTAACCTTTCCCATATGTTGCAAGGGAAAAAATCCTTATATGCCATAAATCTAATAAATATGGCCTAATATCCCGTAAGCTCTACCCTCTCGCTTTTAGGCCTCACTTGCGCTATCAATCTAAGATCACATTGGCAACGCGGATAATCTCTCACGGTGACCAGCTTAGTTATTGTAGGGCACAACTATGCGAGACCACACCAGCAGTGCAATGAAATGTTTGAACTAATATAGTCTTCTCCAAAAGTGGAAGACTCTTGTTGCATCCAGACCGTACCTTGTTTCCCACGTACCAAAAGAACTCAGAATTTTTTATTATAGAAATATGTGCTTATCATAAAGCATGATTATAACAATAGGTTGTGCATCATGTCGTAGTTAAGGGAAGATTGGTTTCAGTGCTAGATTGGTAGATAAGCACTTATCTCTAGTCCAAAACATTTGTCGCTAGACAACGACATTGTCTCTAAAATATATTCTCTCTGTTCACAAATATATGATGCGGTTGACTTTTTTAAAACTTCGATCATCTGCTTTATTCAAATAATTTGAGAAGTTACCATTTAATTTATTGTGATTTGTTTTATACTAAAAATAGTTTGAGTATGAATTGTATTTTTACATGTTGAAATAATTTTTTTTAAAATAAGATGGATGGTCGAAGTTTTGAAAAAAAACAACCACGTCATATATTGTGATTTTGATCATTATTTTATTAACAAATTTTATACTTTCACTACGGGAGAGCCCCCTTTGTCGTGTGCCGCATACGGCAAATCGCACACGGCAACCAGGGATCGGCAAAGCCGGCCTTTGCCGTGTGCTATATATCGGGCACACGGCAAAGGGTTTGCCGTGTGCCATTCTCGACCCACGCAAAATAAAGTAGCCAGCCAGGAATGATGATGTGGCCAAATGTTTGCCGTGCGCCCTGCTGGCGTGGCACACGGCAAAGTTCAAATCTTTACCGTGTGCCATGGTTTTTGCACACGGCAAAGATTGGCACCTTTGCCGTGTGCCATGGTTTTTGCACACGGCAAAGGTGCCAGAACCAATTTTTTTTGTTTGTTTATTACGTATATGGTACCCCAAAAAATCATATATATCATAATGATTATTCCATATATCCGAATAAGCATCACATGCATTTGATACACACATACAAATAAAGTCTTGTTTTGTTCATCGACAACCACAAGTATTGGTCGAGTTCATACAAGCTCATACAAATCAAGTTCAAACAAATCCATAAAAGTGGTACAAAGCAAGTCCATACAACATAACTCACGGGCCCGACGGCGGTGGCGGCAGTGGCGGGTGCTGCGGCCACATCTGCGGGGGCGGCCATGTAGGCGTCTGCGACCAACCTGGCTGCTGCTGCTATTGAATCCAAGCCACCCATTGAGGCGGTGGCCACACAAACTGCTGAGGCTGCTGAGTCTGCTGCACTGGAGGCGAGAAGTCAGGATTCACTGGCCCATCATTGGATGCCGCCGACTAATTCTGCACATAAGCGAATATATATTGAGTTACATAAGAATGAAACTACAAGCATTAGCCTAAGTTCTAAGTCATTGTAGATATATCATGAGATATTATTTTTAAGTAAATCTAGGTTGATGCTAAGTCACTAAGACATTCCGAAACTCGATAGGAGTCAAAACCACTTACGGTAGGAGGAGTTTCTGCACGATGAACAAGTGGGGCCGGAGGGAATTGTGGAGGCGAAACACCCATCGCCGAGCCCAGGCTTTGCATAAATGTTAGAGCTTGATCCAATTTTTGCTGGACGTCGTCCCGCTCGGCCCTCCACCTCTCCTCTGCCGCCTCCTGCCGTGCTTGGAAGGCTGCTTCCATCTGGCCTAAAGGATTTGATCCCAGGGTTAGAATTCAAAGCGAACATATGTAAAAACGGAGGAACGACGGATGAAACAGAAATAACCTTGATAGCCTCAATCTGAGTCTGTGTAGTGTCTGGCCGTGGGCGTATGGCAGGGCTTGAGCTGGTACTCCTGGCTCGAATCTGCGAGAGAGTGGGAGTAGTCGCCGTGTCGACTAAGCTGTCACCAAACCAGTACCATCCATGCTTCTTGCCTGCTCCCGCCCTCATGACGACTTATCCATCAATGGGCTCATTGATCGCATCAAACTCCGGCCCATGAACTTCTTGTGCCATCGAGGTGTACCCACTGAGGAGGTTGTGGACGCTTGCGTTGCTGTACACTTCGGGCGGATCCTGCGGGTTGAAGGTGACATCGAACGTCGCCTTTCCTTTGTGGGCCAAACAGTATGCCTGGACTTGGGTGCAAGGCACACCACCATGTGACGCCGACTGCTAAAAAAGGAAGATGATTAGAAATTATGCAGAATTGAGCGTTAGAATAAAGAAATTAATTCACATACATATCTAGCCACGTACGCCTTGAGGTTACGGTTGCCCTGATGGTGCGATGCACCTGGCATCAGCAAACGCCGCTGCCGGGCAGCCTCGTGCATCTCCACCCACTCTTGCGATCACCATCGGTCCACTATCATTTCCCAGCACGGATAATCATTGGCAATCCACCACGGAGGCACCTGCACATCATCAATATCTAATACATTTAAGAAGAACAAATGGAGCATAGTTGATAACTACTTAAGATTGAATCTTTACCAGCAAGTATTGTTCCTGGGTAAGTCTGATGTCTCTCGCAGGTCCTTTGTAGATCCTCACTTTTTCGATCCTGGCCTTGTAGTCGATGACGGCCTGGATGCGCACCTCGTAAAGCATATCCGCCACCAGCTTGTAACAAGCTCTGCTGGCCACCTGCATCGCCCTGGGCATCATTCCCTCCTCGCATCTGTAGAAATCCTGCACAAAAATGTGAACAAAGTCATTATTTCAAAACCCGGTGCAATGAATATGATGTATTCGTAAATGTAGTTCCATGAGGACTTACCCATAATTCGTTCAACACTCGGTGCGCCTTGTTGTCAAATGCCCTGCCTTCCTCATTTGGTCCATCCGGTGCGGCGATGTAGTGCTCCCACGAGGAGGCTGGCTGACGTACCCCAGCAATATCCATGGCGCCTGGGTAGTGTCGCTTGCAGAGGAGGCCCAGGATGCCATTGGCCATGCGGTTGTGAGCAACACCTGGAACAACTATGTCAAAGTTCCTGCTCAAGTTATTGAGAGATAGTATTAGTGTCAATTGTGATTTTGAATATATCAAAAGGAAACGTATTGAAATCTTGTAAACTTACTTACCTTTTCCCGTCAGGTCGGAGGACCAGTCGGTGCTCTAGAGGTATCGGACGATCCGGAAGCCTCAAGGGTCCTCGCTACCAGACGGTAGGTACGCCCAAGTCCTCCTCCTCCTCCTCGTCCGCCCCATCCTCCTCCTCCTCCTCCTCCTACTCCTGCTCGTGCTCCTCAGCACCGGGATCCTCCTCCTCCTCCTCCGCCACCTCCGCCTCCTCCTCCACAAGAGGAGCACCTCTCCTGCGCCTGTTCCTCCTCCCAGCCCTCCCTCCTGAAGCCGTGCCGGAGCCCTCAGCGGCATCGCGCGTCGACGAACCCGCTCTACTCCTCCGACTTCTCCTGCCTATCCGTCGAGTCCTCTGGGAGGACTCACCTGCCTGGGTAGATCTGCCGCCCAATAGGTCTGTGAGTGACTTCCCGTACTTTGGACAGTACTTTGCTTCCGCATGTTCTTTCCTCAACAAGATGCATCCCTTCGGACATGCATGTATCTGCTCATACGGCATCTTCAATGCACAAAGGAGTTTCTGTGCCTCATACATGCTTTTTGGAAGAATGTGACCTTCCGGAAGCAGAGTGCCAATAACTGTCAACATAACATCAAAAGCATCTCGACTCAGGGTAAACTGGGACTTCATGGCCATCAGGCGCGCAATGGCATCCAGTTGTGAAACCTTGGTATGCCCATGAAGGGGTTTTTGTGCTGCACCCAACATGTCATAGTACGCCTTCGCGGTTGGCTCTGGCTCCTCACTACGTTCTCCCTCGAAGTGTGCTTCATGAAAGTCATCTAACATATCTCCTACCCCGGCATCATCATCATGATCTTCAGTGCGTTGCCTAACGACCTCGTTTCTCATACGATTGCCTTCACCATGGTAGGTCCACCGGGTACAGTCTCTCGTAAATCCATAATTGCAAAGATGTTGTGTCATGACTTCCCGTGTCTGTCGACGCGTGTTTCCACATTTGGTGCAGGGACACCAAGTGCATGAGCCTCCTTTAACCTTTGCAAATGCTCGATCCAAGAAAGTCTCGGTCTTCTGAATCCATTCCAAGGTCAACTCCCCCCTTGTTTCCAACCGGAGTACATCCACGCACAGTCATCCATACTCTATCATATCAACGAGTAATATAATATACAAGAGAATGTTTGCATCTACACGATGTCCAAACATTCTACTAGGTTAAGATATGTCCTAATCCCACCCGAAGATGCGTAGCTTGAGTCGATTTCCATGCTCTACTCCGATCCGGGACAGAATTTCGGCAGCATTTCGCCGCTGTTCTCCAAATACACGTCCCAGAAGAGAGATTATGTATCCGGAGAACAACGGGGAAATGATGCCGATACTCTGTCTCGAATGCGAGTAGAACATGGAAACTAACTCCATCTACGCATCCTCGGGCTGTCCAAAAAATGTGGACAATTCAAAATAGATACGGTCGTACATATGCAAAGTTTTGCATATTTCCATCCGTATCTATTTCGAACGGGAGACGCCTAACTAGGTTACGTGATATACAAACATGCGGTATGAAAAGCGGACTACTCTTGTATGCCTCACCTTGCTATATGGTTCGGTGGCGGAGGCCGGCGATGGGAACTAGGTGGCGGTGCTCGGTCCTGAAAAAAAAGAATAATATGTGTGAAATTATAATCAATAATTTGTTACTATTGGTCATCTCAATAAAAAAAAGTATTGAACTACTGTTGTATGTCTCAGATATGTTTCGTTTCATTTGATCTTGAACTTGCAGCATAAGAAATCATCTAAAAAAAAGTTCATGATATACATGGAACCATGTGACACATCCAGCCCAACCATCATATCAACACAAATATCAACACAAACGAAAGTTTGCTTTGGGCATGGATGTGTCACATGGTTTGATGACAATCATGAGAAATATAACCACAAGCTCAAGATCATCATATGTTACCCAGTCCAAATCTAGGTAACAATTTATATCATCACAGGCAATGAGCTTATGTAATCTACTACGAACATGAGACGGCGCGAGGGCCCTTGTCAATGTCCTCACCTAGGGTTCAACGGTGGTCTAAGCGGTGATGCGGGTGTCGGTGCAGAACGATCGTGACACAGGTCGACGACATCGTGAGGCTTAATGAACGGGTCGAGAATGGTGCAATGCCCTCTCCTGATAAAAGCAACAACATTGTGTCAATTTTCTTGATTTCACGCATTTAATCATGTCAAATATTAATTGTGCAATTTCCACTAAAACAATAAGTAAATGAACATTTATTCTAGAGCACCTAGCACATGAGAGCTAAAGTCCTGACTTCAATTCCACTATCCAAAATTCACTACAAGTGCGTATCTAGCACATGAGAAGTCCTATTCTATAGCACACAACATCAAGAAAATGAACCACGGGTCCCTTGTGCATGTCCTCACCTAGGGCTGGCGGCAGCGTGGCGAGCACGGCCGGCACCGGCGCCAGGACGAGCGTAGCGGCCTCGCAAGCTTAGGGCGTAGGCACGAAAGCAGGAGGCAGCATGGCGGGCACCGGCGCCGGGGAGCTTGGCGAGTGGTGATCGTGGCCACGCCGAGCGGCGACCGGGGGCGCGACGTGCGTGGCCGCGCCGATCGTGGCCGCGGCGACCGCCGAGCCTGGGCCCGGCGAGCGGCGACTGGCGACGAGGGCGTCGGGGTGGCGAGCAACAAAGGTGAGGCCCAGCTCGGGGCGACCGTGGCGGGCCGAGCGTGTGCACGAGCGTGGCGGCGGCGGCGAAGGCGTCGGCGTCGGGGTGGCGAGCGCCGGTGAGGCTGAGCGCCGACGCGAGCGTGGCAAGCCGAGTGCGGGCTCGCATGGCGGCGGCGGCGGCGCGTGCCGGCGGAGAGGGCGTCGGCGTCGGGGTGGCGAGCAAAGGTGAGGCCGAGCGCGGGCGTGACCGTGGCGGCGGCGGCGTCATGCGGGGGTGGTGTGGCGGTGGCGGCGTGCGGGCGCGAGCGTGAGAGTGATAGCTGCCGCCGGCCGTTCAATGGGGGTAAGGGGCGGGTCTTTGCCGTGGGCCAGTTTGCCGTGGGCGCCGATCTGGCCCACGGCAAAGACGTCAGCTTTGCCGTGTGCCACCCCGATCCGGCACACGGCAAAGGCATCTATAGCTATTTGTTTTCTTCAAAATTTTTGTTTAATTAGTGTTTCAAATATTGTTTAATTAGTGTTTCAACTAGTGTAGTCAATAAGTAATAATTAAAAAAAATATATCATTCATTTCGTGCAAGAATAAATATTTCTTGTTTCATTATCACATGCAGATTGAATGTACTATTTCATGCTATTTGAATCCTATATGTACCAACTGAATCACCATTACGTGTTTAACTAAAATTTGTTCACAACACTATAAATATCACAAAAAAATCACTCAACCTTTTCTGTTCTATGATTGCAATTAAAAAATTATTATTTCATGCAGTTACACCTCCATTGCAATGTATATCACATGTTATTATTTAATGGGGGAAAACATAAAAAATAGCAAATGAATCTGAAAAATAATGAAATTTTGACATGTACAAAGATTCTAAGATTGTGTATTGCATGTACAAAATTTTTTGAAGTCAACACCCAATTCGACTATCACTTTCACTTCAAATATCAACATCTCATTCTCAACTCTATAGATCTTCTTTGAAGATACTTCGGTTTATAAGGAGTACAAGTGATAACTTGTGCTAAACATTTTCAATTTTTTTCCATAGCCTCCACTTATAAAATCATGATACCATAACAAATCTTATATTTTTGAGAGTAAGTTTGCCTTTTATAGAATTTTAAAACGGTTGGGCCACATGGTTCATGGGATGGCTCATGAGCAAATTTTTCAAATTTTGCATCAATTTTTTAGATAAGGGCTCACATGGGACTTCATGATGTTAACATCATTTTTTTGCTTCATTATTACTTTATTTAGAATTATTGCAGTTCAAAATTTACTTATTCTCTAATATTCCTTTACATCAAATAACAATGTTAAATATAGCAAAATGACCGAGAAAAATACCAAAACCTAGTATAGAGTCCCACATACAATATAAAGATAAGCAGAATAGTTTCAAATGCAGAATGAATTTTTTTTAAACAAATTTGCCGTGTGCCAGAAATAAACACACGGCAAAGACCAAATTTTGCCGTGTGTCCTTCGTAGCACACGGCAAAGAAGATAGTTTGCCGTGTGTTTTTTTGCCGTGTGTTGTAGATCATGGCACACGGCAAACATCCTGCACTGCCGTGTGTCCACTGCTTTGCCGTGTATCTTCTTCGTGGCACACGGCAAACAAGACCTTTGCCGTGTGCCGTTAAATTTGCTGTGTGTCCCTTTCGTGGCACACGGCAAATATGCTCTTTGCCGTGTGCCCGAGATAGTGCACACAGCAAAGATTCCGGCACACGGGAAACTACGAGTTTCCAGTAGTGTTTTATATATGAGTTTTAAAAGAAAATCGATTCATAGTACACACCTAACACAACCACGCTCCAAGTCCCAAACACGTGTACCACACGCGGCAAGCAGCAGATAGGCCACCATGAGGGCTGGTCTCTCTTCTTCTGGAGAGCGCCCACCAACCTGCTGCCTCTCTTCTCTCGTGAGACCAGCGACGACGCTCAGATGGCCGGCGCCGATTTATAATATTGCTATTATTATCAATTCTTCATAATAATAGTATGATCGAGATGGTGTGGTTTCGTGTCACTTAATGTTTTGAAAAGAAAGTGAAAAACTGAACAACCAAAGGTGCAAGCCATGTCGCTGAGATAAAATTAAAGGAAGGCCTGAACCAAACTAGCATGCATGTTATCTCCAGAATAAAGGCATCCATACGTACATAGCAGTGTGCCGAATCACTCTTACATAACCTAGTGCACAGATCAGCTGATCAAGATAAGGTAAACTAGCTAGATGACGAATATATATAAGGACCCGAAATAGTCTAACGGCCTGCATCCTCCTCTGCAGGGAGGTGTTGTTCCTACATTTCCCTGAGGGTATGCGAGAGGCGACGTGCTGCAATGGAGTAGGCGAATATGATATAAAAGAGGAAGACGATGCTGAAGATGACCCCAGTCTTTATCTCCCGTTCTGCCGTGGCCAACACAGCGGCCTTGCACGACAGGCAGTTGTAGCAGAGTTTTGCGGCGTCGTTGCTCCATGTTCTGCAGTCTACATCCTTGGTGCAGATGCTGCCCTGGGTGGTCGCAACCCACGTTGTGCCGCCGAGGTAGACGAAGTTGCAGCAGGTGGGGGGCTTGCAGCAGCCGGACTGCAGTGACAAGAACACAAGAAGCATTATATTGAAGCAGTGCATGATGAAGCAACGCTGGCCTACCGAGACAAAAAGATGATCTTCGGTTAGTTTTTTTTCTTTTCTTTTCTGTGGAAATGAAGACAAAAAGTGCCATGTTATTTTTTAAAAATTACCAAATAAGAATTTTGTCTGTTATGTTTTCACTTTGACTTCTCCTCACAATTCATTTATTTTGTAGTCTCGTGATGGAGCAGCTGCTTTATACATGAAGCCTATGGTGAACTCTGAGAAGTTATGTGATGTTTATGCAAGCGATTTGGCCAAAGGAGGGAATGCTAAAGGCCCTGGAGAGGAAGAAGTGCCAGAAGGTGGATCACCTACAGATGAGCAGATGCTAAAAGAGAGATCGACTTTTCCTGACGTGAATACAATGTACCTTGATGGCATAGTCGGAGCCGTCGTCGTAGGCGGCGGCGCCGTTGTTGGCTTCCAGGCTCTTGCAAACATTGGAGTGTCCAATGTAGTCCTGGACGACCTGCTTCTCCCACACCCTGGCCAAGCTGCAGTCCTTGGACCCTCTCTCGTACCAGGCACTGTCGTCCTCCCCGGCGCCCTTGTAGACGGCGATTGCTGAGAAGACGGTGATGAGGAAGAGGATGACGAACAAGGCGAACAAGCTGTGGAGGTGGACCCCGAGCAGCCAGGTGGACCTGGAGCGGTTGCCGACGTGCCCCGCGATACAGGAGACGACGAAGAGGATCCCGATCAATATGAGCACGGCGTAGGCGTTGGGGGCGCTGAAGGTCTGGGGGACGAGCCCCATGCCCAAGCTGATGATGGGAATCGATGCCAGCACGATTGACGTGTTCAAGACCAGCATGATTATCGTCGCAGCCGCTGCAGGAACGCCGCCGACCAGGAGGGCTTGGCGGTGGGCTGGGGCACGGTGGTTTTGATGGGAGCGACTAGCGAGTTCTGTGGGAATTTAAACTGGGTGGTGGAGGTCGCCTCACGGGGAAACGGCGCATGCACCCCGCACCCCGCACGACCACGATCGTGCCCCGTCGCCCGCCCAGCTAGCACGTACGTGTGGCCGCGTCCCCTGCGGCCCTGCTAACCGCCCCGCACGCAAGTTACTTGGTACTTGATCGCGATGCCGATCCACCTGTGACCTGCCATCGCGATTACTTGGTACTTAAGGGCTAGTGTGGAAAATAGGATCATCTGCTAGTTCATAGTTTATTGGTCTGAGAAATGCAGAATATATTTCTCAAACAAACTTGCCATCTCAATCTCTCCATATTTTTATAAGAATACGTGGGAGATCTTAGAATCGAAATAAACTTGGAAGGATGGACCACAAACTGGAGCTGATCTTGCCCAGATGAGTAGCCTCTGGACATTTAAAGAATCAGCCAAAAATTTCTTTCCAAAACCCCTGAACCTCGGAAACAGACCATTTTAAACAGCAGTTCTGAAAACTGAATTCTAAATGCCAAGTCAAGTAGAAATGGAACTAATGCATCATACAAAACTGTAGATAAGGTGATCACC